>NW_026748445.1:0-1919 GCF_022355385.1 Mustela nigripes
GTGCTTTGGTGAGTGCTGTGAAGTGTGTAAACCTGGCGATTCACAGATCTGTACCCTGGGGATAAAAATATATATTTATAAAAAATAAAATTTAAAAAAAAAAGAATCACAAAATCTTAGTGATTTCTATTGATCATTTGTACATATTTGTTAACACACCACTGACAAAAGTCACCATTTAAGTCATTTCTAAATAGCGCTTTTCATGGGCAAGCTCATGAATATATTCATTCTGTTCCAAGCAGATCATTGCTCTTCCTTTCATTTTGAATGAATCTATTTTTGTGATCTTGTAACATCATTTCCAGTTTGAAAAGGGGAGCAGAAATCCTCCAGGACAACCCTAAAAGAACCCTTGTTGTTGTGGCCATAGACAAAGACTGCTGACCCCAACCCCAAAGTTGAAACTTGCATGTGGAAGCTTCCAGCACATACTGAGTTCCAACCTGCATTGGTTTTTATGTTGATGAAGGGGCATTGATAGGAAGGCCTGTGCCCCTGAAATTTCAGATGAATGTAAGTTGTCAGCCTACTAGAAGCTAGGAGCAGAGCTAGCTTCTGGATCATGGGACCTGTGCAGTTACACAGCCTCCAACTCTCCCAAGGTGGTCAAATGCTGTGCTCTCATTGTTTTGAAACTGATACTAGTTTTATCTTTGTACCTGTCTTTTAAATGAGAGTTCCATAAGTGGGAAGAACAAGTACCTGAGCAGAGAGATATGTGGGCAGCAGGACACAGGCAGGAACACATGCAGATTCAGGTTCTGGGTCACAGCAGGCTGTGTGTGAGCTGAGCAGCTGGCAGGGCCACCTGTGGTGTGTATGCCTGCCTTGGACTAGCTGGGGTTTTGACATGCAGCCAAGGGTGTAATAAATTTTGTTGGGAAATTACTACAAATTGAAAGTGTATACCTTCACATTTCAAGAAAGCAGTTTGGTAGTTTTTTTTACAGAACTAAACATACTCTTACCATATTGTCTAGCAATGGCCTTCCGTTGTATTTATCCAAAAGGTTTGAAAAGTTATATCTACAACCAGACTTGTACACAGGTGTTTTATAGAGGTTTTATTCATATTTACCAAACTTGGAAGTAAGCTTCCTGTCTTTCACAAAGTGAATGAATAAATAAATTGTGGCACATCCAAACAATGGAATATGATTTGGTGCAAAAAAGAAATGAGGTATGAAGCCATGAAGAGATAGGGGAAAACTGTATGCATTTTACTAAGTAAAAACAACCATCTGAAAAGGCAATAAGGTATGATTCAGACTCTATGGCTTTCTGTAAAAGACAAAACTCTGGAGGCAGTAAAAGATTGTTGCCAAGGGTTGAGGGGAACAAGAGGTATCAGTGTAGCTCAAAGCATGTTTAATGTAATGACTTACCCTCTACGATACTGCAATGGTGGATACATATTTTACACATTTCTTCAAACCCATAGAACCTACAACAGCAAGAATGAACTCTAGATAAACTGTGGGTCACATGATATGGAAGCATAGGGTCTTCCACTGTGAAAAGGTCATGGGGAAGTTGATAATGGGAAGGTGATACCTGTGTGGGGTCAGAAGATATACAGGATACCTCATGTCCTCCTTTTTCTTTGAACCTGGTTGTGATGAAAAGAAGAAAATCTTTAAAAAATTAAATGGGGGAAATTGGAAGGGGAGGTGAACCATGAGAGACTATAGACTCTGTAAAACAATCTGAGAGGTTTGAAGCGGCGGGGGGTGGGAAGTGGAGGGAACCAGGTGGTAGGTATTAGAGAGGGCACGGATTGCATGGAGCACTGGGTGTGGTGCAAAAACAATGAATACTGTTATGCTGAAAATAAATAAATTTTAAAAAAATTAAATGGGAGACATGGGGAACTAATATGTATGAAGAGTTAAAGCATTTTAGATAAATGATTCCCA
>NW_026748446.1:0-1919 GCF_022355385.1 Mustela nigripes
TTGCAAGTAACATTTGTTTCAAATCGAGAGCCTACGTGATAGTTGTAGGTACAGTTACGCCATGTAGACCCATTAATAAAGTGAAGGCTTTCCAAGCCTGTATATGCCTGTGCAGTGTTGCAGAGCAGCCACCTATCTAGAAGGTGAGCTGACGCGCCTTGCACCGGGTCTTGGTAAGTATAATTATAGCCAAAAAAGGTGGAGTTAGAGTAAGTGGGGATTTTAGGACTGAATGAGAATACTGTTCCCACCCAAACTCCTGAGAGGCTACTATGGCAGCCACTCGTGCGGTGCAGCTCGCACAATAGCAGGCCTTGGTGCAGCAAGGTTTATACAGAGGAGGCCCCTCGTAAGGTGGCGCTGTTGGGGCTGGGCGCATGGGCACAGGATCTAAGTTATCTACCACTTCCGTCTCTGTTTGTAACTGCGCCATAGCTCCTTCTTTCACTTTTAATTTCAGCTGCGCCATAACTTTCCCCTGCATCTTGAGCTGTGCCATAGCCTTCTTTAGCTTTTCCTGCTTTTTTGCAAGCTCCTTTTGCATCTTGCTCACCTTTTGGCTTTTGGGCGATTTCCCTCCTCTGCTCCTTTCCAAAAACCAGGGAGCCGTTTGTCCCACTTCTCTCAAAAACAAACAAGCTGTTTTATTTTTTAAAGGAGTACCAATTGCTTTAAGGATATCAGAAAGTGGCCCCAGCATTTTATATGTGGCCATCTCGTTTCCCATACCGGAAAGCTTTACTCTCGTCCTTATCCTAGGAACTTTGCAGCCATCTTGTTTCCCATCCCGGAAAGCTTTCTATGCTCGTCCTCAACTTGAGGAACTTTCCCTGTCACTAGACAGAAATAGGTGCACTCTTTACCTGATCGTTGCCTAACTCCGCGCGTCTCTTCTGCACGAGTTCCCGGGTTTCGGCACCACGTGTCGCTCTCGGCCCGCAAGAACGACACGGAGACACGCGTGGAGGCAAACTTCTTTAATGGCTTCTTTTTATCTTCTTCCCCCTCTGGCGCAGCACAGCACGCAGCTCCCGCCGCCCCGCTCGGGTGCCGCCGCCGCCGCCTCCAGGGCCGCTCGCCGCCCCTCGGCGCCCGCCGCCACCGCCGCCGCCGCCGCCGCCTAACCGGAACTGCGCCGCCGCCATGGTCGGGGCTGCGGCCCCCTCGGGCCAGCGCAGCTCGGCGCGGCCTGGCTCCCGCAGGCCCGCCCCTCTACAAGTCCATTCAAGCATATATACACCCGCAGCTTAGCCCGCCTAGCCAATCACCGCAGTGCTCATGCACCTCCCGCGTGAGTGGACCTAAATGAACAGCCAATCATATTCAGTCCCTTACAGCTCTTATAGTAGGCCTCCTGTACTGGCTCCCGACACAGATCTTTGGCTCCAGTGAGGGTAGCAGGGAATACCAGGAGGGTGCGACACCTTGGCGGAGGCACATGGCTCTTGGTGAGGGTGACACCCCATTCTGTGGGTGTGGACCTGTGTGGGCTCTGGAGCACGGCCCAGGGCTCTGGGTTCTCCAGATGCCCTTGAGTCCGTGAACGCGCGAGGCCAACTCGTGCACTAGAAGGCGAAGAAAGCGTCTTTCCCAGGAGAGGCAGTGCAAGCACCTTCAGGTCAAAATACATGGGAACCCATCCGGTGACTCCTGAAGACCCCGGAACCAAGCAGAGGGGTCTTGTGTGGGTGAGGCGGCAAGAGCCCTCACCAGAAGCCTGCACCAGGGGCTGGGTAAGCGGGGTTGATGGCTGACCTGGTTTGAGCCTCATCCATTCACTTGTCCCTTCTAGGGATGCTTAGGAGCTGGGCATGGCTCTAGCTCCAGAAAGTCATAAAACGCAGTCCAGGTTGGATTTCCAGGGCCTGGGGGGTGCTGGGGTGGAGGGCCAGGGGCAGGTGTGGGATAGGAGGCCATCC
>NW_026748447.1:0-1918 GCF_022355385.1 Mustela nigripes
TTTTCAATTCTTAAAAATAAAGCTGCTATGAAATTCATATACAAGTCCTTGTATGAACATAGGGTTTGTTTCTCTTGGTTAAATGCCTAGAAGTAAAATGGCTATTTGTGTAACTGCAACACATTTTGCATTTAAAAATTTTTCAAACTATTCTTCAAAGTGGTGGTATCATGATATATGCCAACAACAGTTTAGATTTTTTGTTGCTTCCCAATCTAGCTCAGACCAAGTACAATTAGCCTTTATAATTTTAGCCATTCTAATAGATACGTAAGCATGTCTCATTATGATTTTAATTTGTATTTCTTTAATGTATAACTGTTGAGAAATTTGTCATGTGCTTATAAGCCATCCATATTCTTTTGGTGACATGTCTCTTCCATTATTTCCTTCACATGTAAAATTGGATACTCTGTTTGGTTATTAGTAAGGTTTTTTATTTTTATTCATTTTTTAATAGTCAGAGTAGATGTCCATTATCAGATATATACTTTGCAAATCCCTTCTCCATCTTTACGGTTTCTCAATGGAGCTTTGATAGCTGTGTCTTTCAAGAAATATGCTACTTCTTTCCTGGTACACGGAGGTATGACTAGAACATTATCAATGTTGGCCTTTGCAAAGAAAATCATGGCTTAAGATATAGGTAGTCTGCGGTTGTTGGGAGTGTTCTGTAATATCAAGCATATCTAGTTAGTTGATAATTTTGTTCAAGTCTTACATATCTTACCAATTTGATGACCATTTGTCTATATAATTTAAAATAAGGGGGTTGAAATTTTTTTCCATTTCTCTTCTAAGGTAGAAGTTATGATTTTTGTTCTTAGTTTTTCCCTATATATCCCCAAATCTGTTATTAAGTATTAAAAGTCAAGAATTATTATACTCCCTGGTGAATTCATCCTTTTACTCTTCTGTAATATTGACTTGATCTTTATGTCTGATAATGAAATTTGCTTTAAAATCACTTTTCATTATCTTGATATAACCACCAAAGTTATAGTGTGATTAGTGTTAATATAGCATATTTTTACTTTTACTTTTTAAAGCACTTCTATATTTAATCCTGAAAAAGAAACAAAACAGCTTTTTAACTCTGGAAGCATCTTTCTAAATTATCTTTTTTATTTTAAAATAAAGCAGTAGCAATTTTTGTTAGGGACCTAAAGTGAAAGTAGATTTATTTATTGATTGATTGATTGGTTTATTTAGTAAAAGATTTTATTTTGTTTATAGTCAGCAAGAGAGAGAGAGAGAGACATAGAGAAGAAGAAGCACACAAGCAGGGGAATCACGTGCAAACGGAGAGGAAGAAGCAAGCCCCTTGGGGTTCAAGTAGTCCCATGCAGGGCTTGATCCCTGTACACTGGAATCATGACCTCAGCCAAAGGCAAACATCTGCTGAAACAACTGAGTCATCCAGGCACCCCTAGAAAATTAAAAAAAAAAAAGACCTTTTAAAAACATTTTGTTTCTTTCTTGTATTTTTTAAAATATTTTATTTATTTGACAGACAGAGAGACAGGAAGACGAACTATAAGAAGGGCAGAGGGAAAAGGAGAAGCAGCTTTCCCACTGAGCAGAGAGCCTGATGTGGGGCTCCATCCCAGGACCCTGGGATCATGACCTGAAAAAGAAGGGACACTAATGGAGGAAGCCACCCAGACACCTCTTTCCTTTGTTTTTAATATATGGTAACTGATGCTTCCCAGCCACGAGGAGCATATTACCCATTGATTAAATCTTTGATAACAACCTATTTACAAAGGTGTGTAAATATATACTTACTCAGATTTATACACTTTGTGTTTTCTTCATAGTTTGGGGCTGGACCCCATGGTCACAACACTGCTTCCAGTCTTTGCCTTCCCATCTTTTGATACTAGGTATTTGGTTAGCAAAGCAAATTAGTATCAAA
>NW_026748448.1:0-1918 GCF_022355385.1 Mustela nigripes
TGCTTCATTATCTATAGATGCCCATATTTCTGTTGTAGCCTTGCATGGCTGACAGCTGGCAGAACAATCTCTCAGGTCTTTTCTCAGAAGTGCTTTTATCTCATTCATAAGGGTTCCAATCTCATGACCTCATCACCTCTCAAAGCCCATACCTCCTGATGGCACTCCTTGAGGGTCAGGGCTTCACCATCTGAATTGGGACAAGACACAAACATTCAGTCCATTAGCAAGTGTTGTCATGAGGATAGTGTAGCTTACCAACTGGGTATCCCCAGGAATCCATGGGACTAGCAAAGCAGAATCTGGGGGCGTCACTGGTAGGAAAGCAGGAGTTCCACAAGAGAGAGTCCTCATAGCATTTTACAGAGACAGCATGACCCTTGAGAAACAATAGTTTCCGTGACTCATACACCAGCCTTTATCTATGCCTGTCCTCCCTGCTGGATTCACAGCAAGCCTGCTTCTTTCTTTTCCAGTATAAATGGATTTCCACTCTCTGAATCCTGATGAATTTTCGCTCTTTTGCAGTTAATAGGTTGTCCCTCAGGATTCTGCATGTCTGGATTTGCAATCGTGGAAACTGCCAAAGGTCTAGGGACCTGTGTGGCAGAACCCGGCCTCTACCACTACTGCCCAAGGTAGGGACTCTGGTCCCTTCAGCGTCCTGTGCTGCTGTCAGAGGTCTGTGTGCATTGGCTTGTTGTTTTTTAAAAAATATATAATTGCTTATTCATGTGTTTGATCATGCTCAAAGGGCAAGGGCAAGACCTGAGAAATCCCAGAGATTTCAGCTTGCCACCCAGAAGGAAACCAGGCTATTTGGAATGCTGGAAAGGATTAAGAGTAGGGGAAATCGGCTTGGACATCTGAGACCACCCCCACATTCAGCGGTCCCCTGGACACAAACCCAGACCTTGATACTGATCCTGAACCATGCTCTCAACTCAGACCCCTGTGATCCTCACCACAGTGCTTTTATATCAGTGCAGCCATGCCCATAGGCACAAACTCTTAAGCCTAGATTCTGTCCTGAGAGGTCTGTCCCCAACGACCTGGCTCCAAAGCCTCAGAGATTGGGGAGAGTGAGGAACACCATAGGACTCACCCTGCCACCCCAAAAGAAACCATGCCATTTGGAACTCCAGAAAGGATTCAGAGGAACTGAAATCTGCATTCCTACCTCTGGACACCCCCATATTCCGCAGGCCCCTGGATGCAAACTTGGAGCTTGACACTCACCCTGAACCAATCCCGCCACTGCCCCCCCCCAGAAAGATGGACAGAGTGCTGGCAGATCGGGCCTGCCATGTGGTGGGCCCTAACCATAACCTTTGGTTTGGTTCTCAGGATTCTGACCCCAAAGGCCTTGCAGTAGATGCCCTACAATTTGGGAACACCTGGGCAATCCCAGAGGACTCAGCCTGCTGCCCAGAAGGAAACTGTGCCATTTGGAACTCCAGAAAGGATTCAGAGGAGCAGAAATCTGCATGCCCAGCTGAGGACACACCCACACAGAGCTGACTCCTGGACACAAAGCCAGAGCCAGACACTCACCCTCACCTACACTGTCAACTCAGCCACCCAGACAGCTCTCCATGGGGTCTTCAGGTCAGTCCTGCCATGTCCCTGGTCCCTAACACTAACCCTTGGATGGGTTCTGTAATGATCTCCTCATTTCAGGTTATGTGGTGGTTCTGCAGGACATTGTCCTGGTGTGGGATTAAACACACTGAAGCATCCCATGTCAGTGGCAAACGTGGTAAAGAAATGACAGCTGGGGATTCTGAGTGTATTGAGACAGCACGTATTGTGCTGCTATAACAAGCTGACTGCACTTTGAAATCACCGCAGAGGAAATGACTCTTCCAAACATCCATGTTAGCACGACGACACGGAAGCAGGGAGAACATCAGACTTT
>NW_026748449.1:0-1147 GCF_022355385.1 Mustela nigripes
TTTGAGGAGACATGCCTGTAAACCAAAGCAATGTATCCGATTTTGGCCTAGGGTCCTGTCTGGTTCAATCTTCTTCTCTGGGGACATCCATCTAGGGTATGAGTGGAGATAGATGCTCAGCTGGTATCAGACTGACATTTTTTTGTCCCTGGCGACCTATTCTATTGGGATGGCCTCAGGGACTTTGGAGGGTTCTCCTAATTTGTACGATTTTGAACAATGGAATAGGCAGCGTTCCCATGGATTGCGTAGGCACAGTCCTAATGTGTGGCTCCAGGGTCCCCAGCCTGGATGTTGTGTGGCCCAGGACTTTGAGGACAGAATTCTGAAAACACAATCTCAGCTTTTGTTTGGGGACGTAGGTATGGCAGGCCCGATCTACAAAACATGAGAAGACATCTTCAGGATATGAAGATAGTGCTAGTCTGAGGCGCTTGCTCAGGCTTTTGTCTCTGGATTTTGTTTCTGCGATGGCCGTGGAATGTCGAGGAGGCTCCACGGGCCATGGACGAATCTTGCTCTCTGTGGATTTGTCCCGATCCCAATTGTTTTTCGTCAATCTGTTGGATGGAGGTCTCCTTTCAGGGTTGTTACCTCAGGTGTCCCACCAAAAGCGGAATTCCAAACCAGAGCCCTGGGGAAGAGTGAAGGGACAACCCAAACTATGGTTAAAAATTGGGGCCTAGGGGCATGGCAAGCCCAATATGCTGTCTCTTCATCCAGACACTGAGAGACCTTACCTGAGGACTGGGCTAAGTCTGAGGGTCACAATGTGAGTTTGCCACCAATGTGGCCCGCGAGCAATGGTGGGGACTCATCGGACAAACAGGTTTCCACTACACTGAACGTGGGACAACAAGCCAACCACAAGGTTCTTGCCATTGGGAAGGAGTTCTGATTTCTGCATCATTTTCAAACATGGGCAGTGATTGGAGATAACGTCTATCTAAAGCCTGAAAACCAAGGATGGGAAGAGATAACGACCTAAGGCAATGGCTGGTCCTATGTGCTCAGTGAGCAGCCAGCTGTATGGGTGAGCCAGAGGTCTAGGCTCAGCCTCTGTCAGAAAGGGCATTATTGCCCTGGTCAGCCTATATATTTTGGGTACAGCCAAGTGGCGTGCAGGTTGATCTTCATTTAGGGTTTC
>NW_026748449.1:1247-1918 GCF_022355385.1 Mustela nigripes
GATAACGACCTAAGGCAATGGCTGGTCCTATGTGCTCAGTGAGCAGCCAGCTGTATGGGTGAGCCAGAGGTCTAGGCTCAGCCTCTGTCAGAAAGGGCATTATTGCCCTGGTCAGCCTATATATTTTGGGTACAGCCAAGTGGCGTGCAGGTTGATCTTCATTTGGGGTTTCTGGGTAGCCCCAGAAGGCAATGTTTTTCTTCTGGAGGGCAGGCAGAGTGCTGCATTTTAATTCTGGATTGCCAACCTGGAGGGCTTGTGGGCCATTAGTCTGAGGATGGAAGTCTGAAGACACATGCTAGGCTTACGTTTCTGGTGAGGACATGGCAGGCACTATCTACAGACCTGAACCGAGATCTCGTGCATCTGAGGTCAGGGTGAGGATCAGACGATCACTCCGGTTGGACCTTATGTCCCTGAAGGCCACTTCATGAAGGGGGGGGGGGTATCACGAGGCCATGGGTGTTTTCTCACGATGGGAGTTGTGAGAAGCTCCCAACTTCAAAGATTCTTCTGCAGGATAAATGAGACCTGTTGGTTGGCTCCAGGCCAACGATTCCGAGCAGTGTTTTAAGGATGGATGGTGGGGTAGGCCACCTCGCATTCCAATTGTCTCCTAGCAATAAGACAAGTTAATCTGCTGGATCTCGCGGAGCAACCGAATACGCTGA
>NW_026748450.1:0-1917 GCF_022355385.1 Mustela nigripes
TCAGGGTAGGGGCTTCCCCCATCCCCAAAAGGCCTGAAGTTTGCTCTAGGACCCTTTGTGGACCACTGAAGAAGGCATCTGTCTTACTCATGAGGCATGGCTGGACTGCCGAGGGACACACAGACCCAGGCCCAAGACATGGGAATGCTTGCTTACCATGCCAAGGGACATGAAAGAATGCAACCCCACTAGCTTACCCACATAGTAGTTAGAGCACTTCCAGACAGCTGATCAGTCCTACCCTGTACTCAGCAGAGAAGAAACCCAAGCTGAGACTTCACTTTGGACTCTGTCTCTTTGGTGCTCTGTGACCATGTTAGCGGACTGACAGCTGGAGCCCACACCCTGCCTTGTGGCCTGCCTCTCATGATGATGGATGGCCTCCCCCCGTGTTGCTGCTATGGGCATCCTGCCCTGCAGGAGCAGTGGATGTGTAAGCACAGACACTGCACATCCTGTGCTTTGTCTTCTAGGAACTCAGTACTCCAAGTTCACTTCTTGAGGAATGGAAGCCTGTTTTCCCACCACCATGAATGCAAAGAGCCCCCAGAGGGACATAAGAGGATGATTTATGACGGGTGTGATTGCACAGGGGAGAGGGAAGGGATTCTGACCATGAGCAATGGTATGGGACCCTGAGTCTAGATGGCAGAGGCAGTGGGAGGATAATTTCTGTGTCAGATGAAGAAAGAACTTTTAAGACAGAAGTGCCCGAGAGACCTCAGCTGGAGAAACATAGCTAATAGTTTCTTTAAAACACTCACACTTTCCCCTCAGTCTCACTGAGGCACGACCGAAAGACAGCCCTGGATAAGCCTCGGATGTACAGCCCAGTGACTTGACTTTCATGTAGGCTGAACTGATTACCACAGTATGTTGAATCAACATTCACCATCTCATCAGTCTACAAAACAAGCAAAAAAGGGAAAAAAAATGTGTTTTTTTCCTTGCCATGAGAACTTCAAGAATGTTCTCTCAGGGGCACCTGGGTGGCTCAGTGGGTTAAGCTGCTGCCTTCGGCTCAGGTCATGATCTCAGGGTCCTGGGATCGAGTCCTGCATCGGGCTCTGTGCTCAGCAGGGAGCCTGCTTCCCTTCCTCTCTCTCTCTGCCTGCCTCTCTGCCTACTTGTGATCTCTCTCTGTCAAATAAATAAATAAATAAATAAATAAATAAATAAATAAATAAACAAATCTTTAAAAAAAAAAAAAGAATGTTCTCTCAGCAACTTACAGTCATTGTGATGTACTGTGCCCCAGTGTTAACTACAGTCACGGTGGTGTACTGACTTCTGTCTCTGTCTGTCCTCTACAGACTTTGGGGTGGCCCAAAGGGAGCTGAGAATCCTGCAGCAGAAAACCATCACCGATGCCTCTCCTTTTGCAGCAGCACATGGAGAAGGGATACTTTCGGTGAGAAGCCAGCCTGAGGGCACTGCCAGGAGCGGGAGATGACTGATTCATACAAGTCAGTACAGTGGAGGCAGCATCCATTATGTCTGTGGGGTGGCTGTGGCCCTGAACCAGAGTTTTGTGTCCAGCCCATGATGCAGGCTGACCCTCCAACATGAAGAAGCATGCAGGGAGCTCGAATAACCCAAGTTTACACTCGATGATAATACCAAAGTGCACTTGCGGTACTTGCTTCGGATAGGACGGGTCCTGTGGCCCGTGTGGGCATGTGTCTCTCCATTTCTCTACAGGTGTCCTCAGCTGCATCTGGTACAGCAGTGACAGGGAGGGTAATCATCTTTCCCACACTGACAGGGTGGCAAGATGAGAAAACAATGAGTCAGGAATCAACCCGCTCAACATGGAAGTTACGTGACAAGAAATAGAGCCAGAGAATTGTAAAGCCTTTATCCCACAGCAAGGTGATATGAAAGCAGAAAATGCAACACTGGAGACTCCAAACCTAG
>NW_026748451.1:0-1917 GCF_022355385.1 Mustela nigripes
TGTCTATGCTTTCCCAACACCCAAAGCTCCACCTGCTCCTCAGAGAACAATTCCACCTTCTCTCATGTGCCGTTGCCCAGGGAGGCCTATCTGCCCTGACACCCAGCCCAGCTTGCCAATGGTGGACTCAAATGACTAGTATCCCTATTACTCCTGTCCAGATTCCGTCATAAGCTGTAACCCTTACCCCCCACCCTCCCTGCAAGACTCACTGCCTTCTCCTTTGTCCCTTTCCTACTGGCAGGAGCCAGCTGACTACCTGAGGCCTTCACCCCTTGAAGTTCACCTCTCG
The DNA here is from genome assembly GCF_022355385.1 of Mustela nigripes. Classification (NCBI taxonomy): domain Eukaryota; kingdom Metazoa; phylum Chordata; class Mammalia; order Carnivora; family Mustelidae; genus Mustela; species Mustela nigripes. The sequence goes on from NW_026748451.1 coordinate 293, forward strand.
TCCCCATCCTCTTCCTCCTCCTTACAACCTGCTCATGAAAGAAAGGAACAGAGAGGCAGGTACTTGCTCGTGGCTACTTCCTTCCCTCCCATATGTTGGACCAAGACCCCTCCCTGTCATCTCGTACTACCTGGACGTCGAGGGAGTTGGAGATGAGGCATGCCAGTGAAAGCTGTCAGAGCTTTCCTGTTTTTGTTTTGTCTGCTTAGCATAACATGTAAGACTGAGTTCTGGTGGCAGGGACCTAGTCCTTGGGGCTATAGCACTAGCGAGGGGAGGTCAACTGCTCTGGGCCTTGGCTAAGAGCAAGCCCTGCTCCAGAGATATGGTGCCAAGGGCTTATTAATTTTGATAGTAATTTGCTTTGCTGACCAAATACCTGGTATCAAAAGATGGGAAGGCAAAGACTGGAAACAGTGTTGTGACCATGGGGTCCAGCCCCAAACTATGAAGAAAACACAAAGTGTATAAATCTGAGTAAGTATATATTTACACACCTCTTTAAATAGGTTGTTATCCAAGATTTAATCAATGGGTAATATGCTCCTCGTGGCTGGGAAGCATCAGTTGCCATATATTAAAAACAAAGAAAAGAGGTGTCTGAGTGGCTTCCTCCATAAGTGTCCCTTCTTTTCAGGTCATAATCCCAGGGTCCTGAGATGGAGCCCCACATCAGGCTCTCTGCTCAGTGGGAAACCTGCTTCTCCTTTTCCCTCTGCCCTGCTTATAGTTCCTGTTCCTGTCTCTCTGTCTGTCAAATTAAAAAAAAAAGAAAGAAACAAAATGTTTTTAAGATTTTATTTATTTATTTGACAGAGAGAGATCACAAGTAGGCAGAGAGGCAGGCAGAGAGAGAGAGAGGAGGAAACAGGCTCCCTGGTGAGCAGAGAGCCCGATGTGGGACTCGATCCCAGGACCCTGAGTTCATGACCTGAGCTGAAGGCAGAGGCTTAACCCACTGAGCCACCCAGGCGCCCCGAAACAAAATGTTTTTAAAAGGTCTTTTTTTTTTTTTATTTTCTAGGGGTGCCTGGATGACTTAGTTGTTTAAGCAGATGTTTGCCTTTGGCTGAGGTCATGATTCCAGTGTACAGGGATCCAGCCCTGCATGGGACTACTTGCACCCCAAGGAGCTTGCTTCTTCCTCACCCTTTGCACGTGATTCCCCCTGCTTGTGTGCTTCTTCTCTCTCTCTCTCTCTATCTATCTATCTTTCTCTTGCTGTCAATAAACAAAATAAAATATTTAACTAAATAAATAAATAAATTTCTAAACCTACTTTCAGTTTAGGTCCCTTAACAAAAATTGCTACTGCTTCATTTAAAAAAAAAAAAAGATAATTTAGAAAGATGCTTCCAGAATTAAAAAGCTGTTTTGTTTCTTTGTCAGGATTAAATATAGAAATGCTTTAAAAAGGAAAAGAAAAAATATGCTATATTAACTCTAATCACACTATAACTTTGGTGGTTATATCAAGATAATAAAAAGTGATTTTAAAGCAAATTTCATTATCAGACATAAAGATCAAGTCAAAATTACAGAAGAGTAAAAGGATGAATTCATCAGGGAGTATAATAATTCTTGACTTTTAATACTTAATAACAGATTTGGGAATATATAGGGAA
>NW_026748452.1:0-1917 GCF_022355385.1 Mustela nigripes
GTAGAGACAGCTGGTGTGTTCTGGATTTTTCATTTTTTTTTTTTTTTTGAGGGATGCTTGGATGGCTATGTATTTCTCCATTAGGACCGCCTTTGCTGTATCGCATAGGTTTTGGATCAAAGTGTCTTCATTCTAATTGGCTTCCATGAATTGTTTCAGTTCTTCTTTGATCTCCTGGTTGATCCAAGCATTCTTAAGCAAGGTGGTCTGTAGCTTCCAGGTGTTTGAGTTCCTTCTGAACTTTTCCTTGTGATGGAACTCCAGTTTCAAAGCATTGTGATCTGAGAATATAAAGGGAATAATCTCAGTCTGTTGGTATTGGTTGAGTCCTAACTTGTGACCCACTATGTGGTCTATTCTAGAGAAGGTTCCATGTGAACTTGAGAAGAATGAGTGTTCTGTTGTTTTAGGGTAGAATGTTCTGTATATATCTATGAGGTCCATCTGGTCCAATGTGTCATTCTTGCTCTTGCATACTGTAGCTATAGATGTTGAAATGGGATAGAAGGATTCTTTTAGTTTTATTCTTTAGTTTCATTTGTGCTCCTTTTTCTAGGTTCTGAAACTGAGAGCTTATTGTTTTGAGACTCGTTTTGTTTTTAGACAGGGAAAGAGGAGAGAGAGAGAGAGAGAAAGAGAGAGGCCGGGAAGGATTGCAGAGAGAGAGAGAGAGAGATTATTAAGCAGACTCCATGCACAGCACTGGTACAAAGCAGGTTCAGTCTCACAGCCCCGTGGCTGATCATGACCAGAGTCAAAATCAATAGTGGGACTAAGTGACTGAGCCACCCAGATGCTCCTCCTCCTTTCTTATGTATGCCCTGAGGGCTATACATTTTGCTCTCCATTGATTCAACTGTGTCCCACAAATTTTATTATGCTGTGTTTTCATTTTCGTTCAGTTCCATGCGTTGAGATTTTATCTTTTCCCTTTGATAATCCTGAATGTTCCTTTTTAAGTGTTTGGGTATTTGTTATCTTTCTCCCGTTGATGTCTGGTATGGTTTTTATATTTTTTTTTAATTTTTGACCTTTTAATTCCAAGGGTTGTATTGGTTTCGGTTCTACAATATAGTGATTCACCTCCCCTACCCTATATGTGGGCACCTGTTGCCAGGCCCTGATTGGCATTGGAGACTCAGGTGCACCTCCCCCACCCCTAGTCCCTTCAGCTCCTGTTGCCAGGCACTGGTTTGTGTTGGAGACGGAACCCTCCTAGGGGTTCCAAGCAGTTACTAGCGGTCCAGAGGACACTGGTGATCGCAGACAAAGCCACAAGGCTCTTCGGAGCCAGCTGTTGGCCATCCAAATGTCTCCCCACACAGTTCTGGAGCTGCTGTGGGCTGTCCTGGAGCAGCTGTGGGCTGCTGGGTTGGTGATGGACGAACGTTTGCCACATGTGCCACGAGTCTCTGGGTTTGGCTGGGAGATGCTGGTGGGCACTGCAGCGGTGATGTTCCTAGTAAGGAGTGGACTCAGCTTCCAAAGAAGAAAGCGGCCTTGTGCCCTGAAGGCAGTCTCTCGAAAAGGCATGGAGAACACCGAAGCGGATGCACAAGCCTGTGGAGCCGTGGCATCCTCTGAGCAGAAGGCCAGTCCAATCCCGTTACAGATTCTTGCTCTGGCTGCCCTGAATGAAGGTGCCGCATATTTTTCCGTGGACAATGCTACGCAATTGCTGAAGGGGGTTCGGGAAAGGCTGTGGAAGAGCCCTGAGCAGCTGACTAATGAAAGTCCCATCTGTGGAGCAGCCCAGGGAGATGGAGAACCCCCTGTGAGGAAAATACCAGAAGGCATCAAGGACAGCCCTGGTCTGCAGGGAAGTGCAGACCCGCTGGTTCCGGACATTGGCAGCTGTGGACAGACAGCACAGGAAGAGGCAGGGGAGGCAGGCAGGCCAGAACTTGGTGAGGGAGG
>NW_026748453.1:0-1241 GCF_022355385.1 Mustela nigripes
TTATTTATTTATTTAAAGCTTGTGTTTATTTATTTGAGAGAGAGAGCAAGCAAGCACCAGTGGGGGAAAGGAGAGGGAGAAGCAGACTCCCCACTGAGCAGGGAGCCTGATGCAGGGCTTGATCCCGGGACCCTGGGATCATGATCTGATCTGACATCAGACATTTAACTGAGTGAACCCCCCAAGCACCCCACCATTATTTATTTTTTATTAGAGATATAGATAATAACATATTTCATATGGGATATATGTTAAAGAAGTTTAGGGAGTGCTACATAGTATCACTTTATTAACATCCCATTTTTTTTAGGGATCAGATTATTTTGTCTCCTTGTCCTTTCTCTGCTCCTTGCCACAGCCCAATATTCTAGCACTGTTATGTTTTCCCCCAGAATCTTTAATATTAATTGACTAACATGGATGTACAACAATTTCCACAAGTCACAAACCTGGAAATCATGTTTTTCTGTGACAGTTACTTGTAATCTCTCATCAAATTCTCTCCATTTTATATCCCAAATAAGTTTTCAAAACTAATTCCTTAGATCTCATCTGTCCCCATCTTGTACAATAAAGATTTACTTTTTGTCCTGACTATAGAATTAATCTCCTAACACCCGCTCCACAAAATTGTTATTTGTATAGCCAAAGTAATCATTCCATATACAATGCTATTTGTATCAATCCCCATCCATATTGACAAAACTTGGTGTTTTTTTTTAATTGATTTTGATATGAAGAGGAAGATGTAAACATCGCCCAAAGAATGCGCAGGTGTGTCCCCTACTTCTGCAATACCTTCACTCCTTAACAGTGACACTAGCCTTCTTTCACTTGCTTGCATGTGCCTTGTCCTTTCTTATTTCATGCTGTCCCTTCTGCCCAGTGAATGTTCTTTTCCTCTATATCTAATGCATCCTTTGAATTTTTATTTGTGTTTTATATTTCAACTCAAATATCACTTTCTCTACCAAATTGCCTTATTCATCAATTAGGTGAAACTCAGTGATTCTCATGTCACAGGTTACTTTCTTTTATAAAACTCATCATAGTTTTTATTTTGTCATTTGATTAATATTTTATTTGCTGAATGGCATAAGATTCCTGAAACAGAAATAATAATAAGCTGGTTTTGTTCCTTTTAAAATCCCTTGTTTTCATCAAATAGGTGGTCAGTAAATATATACTGAATGAATAAATCAACCTCAGGTAGATGTGGAATTGAATTTTCCATAGAACAA
>NW_026748453.1:1341-1917 GCF_022355385.1 Mustela nigripes
ATAAATCAACCTCAGGTAGATGTGGAATTGAATTTTCCATAGAACAATAGCTAAAATTTGTTAATTTCTGTACACAGATAACAGTTAAACAGTTGTAAGAATCTCTTCTTCAAGTTTCTTGCCTCTATTTATTTGTGTACATATTCTCTTGCATACTTGATTTCCCCAAAATACTGTTGACTCACTAAATTTTCAGTCCCACAAAATATTTTGATTCATTGAATCCTAAAGGGTTTCTGAAAGAAAAAAAATAAAAGGAAATTGTGATTTTTTTTTCCAAAGTAAAACAAACTGGAATGGATCTAAGATCTAAGATCTAAGATCATGATGGATAGAGAGTCAATTATAGATCTGTACTTCATCTACTTGCTTTTCATCAAACTACAAAACCCATTCTGGATAGGTGATGCTTGTTAGATTGGCTTATAAACCTCAGGGCTGGGGTTCTATGAGTCATGTTGTGTGTCAGCCAACTGACTTTGTCAGAGAAATGACAGTTCAATAGAGTTAAAGAGTCAATGCCTTGGGACAACATTATTTAATGAGACCGTTGCTAGAATTTGTTGTTATTTTGCA
>NW_026748454.1:0-1917 GCF_022355385.1 Mustela nigripes
TCCACTGAGTATCCATGGTGTTTTTGTAGGTGGATAGGGATTGGAAAGGCCAAGACATGAAGAGAGAGAAAGAGGAAGTATCAGAGAAAGGCTGAAGATGAAACTGGGGGAAAAGCTCAGACACTCCAGGTAAATATTTGTCTTAACTGTGGTTTTCATTAAAATTGTCAGTATAGGGTATGATTTCTTTTTCTTTCATTCCAAATTCCAACTTTATTTTTCTATGGAAAAATGTGTATGAAATAGAGATTTTTATTTTAATATGAGGCTAGAAACTTCGTATTGATCATAAATGTTTCAACATTGCTGAAAGCACGCTCCACATTTAAAAGTCACTTTATTTTGCGGTTACAGTAGTAAGGAGTTTCTCTAACTACTCTCATTTGATTTGAGAGCTCTTTCCTCTCCACTAGGTTTTAGCAGAATAAAATTGAGCTAAAGCCTAGAAGCTACTCCTAGCAATATAAATGACCTATGCTAATAATTGCAATTGGTAAATGTATATTTATTTGGAATTGGTTTCCTTCCATGCAATCCCAAACTACGAGATAATTTAAAATTCTCAAGTGCAATCTGTGGTCCTTTATTAAGTCAGAAAGTAGAAAGGACACTAGAGGGCATTTTCTGCATTTTCTCATATACATACATACATATTTATACATATATACATTATATATATATGTGATACTCAATGAAATTATTGTCAGAAGTGGGAGAAAGGATACACAGTGAACAGCTAAGTGATTGAACTTAAAAGGTTTGTCATAGAATGTGTTTAATTAAGTGGAATAAACATTTTGAACAGAATCATCAGACCGATTTCTTACAAAGGAAACATTATGACCTAAGTCCTTAAACCCATTTTTAAATCATCTAACTTTCCAGTTACCAAACTCATCCTAGGAAGTCATTGTAATTTTGCTAGCCAGATAATTAACTATGATTAAAGAGTGCAAGTTAATCGTAGAGCCATTTTGCTTACCCATATTTATTCACAATAGTAAAATACTATTAGTAATTCACTATTTGTTTTCTTTTCTTTTTCATTTCAACTTTTTATATAAATTCTAGGTAGTTAACATATACTAGAATATTAGTTGTGTTTCATTTTCCACCTGTTATTTGGTCATCTTATAAACCAAATCAAAATTATTTCTAAAAATAATAGTACTTTTAATTTTCTAAAAAAATAGTAAGTATTATATAAATCAGTCTCTTACCAATATTTGTTAAGACATTGTGGGGATCCTTTCAGGTTAGGCTGTCTCAAGCTGAAAAAATAAAATAAGAGTTGCACCAGAATGACAGCAGCACAGGCCACAATTCTTTGCAGACCGATTCATTCTGGAGCCTTCCTTTACTAAAAAATCAGCAAAATGCTGTTTATTATAAATCTTCTTTGAACTCAAGAGTCAACCAATTCTACAACTGTGTTCTTTTGCCAGAAGAGGAAGGCATGAAGAAGAATTCCCCTAATTGCACCCAAGGGTTCCCTTTAGGACAAAACTAAGCTGTTCTTCTGGGCATTGTAGATCAGAATCTGTATGAGAAGTCCAGGTGTCCCAATAGGCTTTATAGACTGAGAACATCATGTCACATATACAGTTCTATTTGAAACAGTTGAAATTGCACACTGTGCTGCTGCTTTCCACCACTAAGGACCATTCTGGAATGTTTAGGCAAATCAGCTTATCTATAAATTGGTCTTTCTCTGAGGACTTTGATTAATATGTTCTTGTCTGAGCTAATCATACATGATTCTATTGAGGCCAGAGTTCTAGGTTCCCTTCAGGAGCCATCCCCAATGAAAGCTGTCCTCATGGAAACTGCAGCACACATTCCAGATCTAGACCTGACTCCACACTTTAAGCTGAAATCTGATGAGAAATCTCAGTAGGCAAAGGTCAGGGGAAATGC
>NW_026748455.1:0-1917 GCF_022355385.1 Mustela nigripes
CAGCCAGCAAATAAACTGGCATGATACTATAAATAGAAAACCCTATCGGCGGACGAGTGCGAGCGGGGAGCGCAAGTGGGGTGCGGCGGCCAGCGAGTGGCGAGGCGCCTGCGCGGTGTCCGGGCCCCTGAGCCCGCGGCGCTGAGCCAGCCGGGACGGACATGCGCGGGAGGGCGCCGTGGGGCAGCCGCGGCTCCGCGGGGGGAATGCAGGCTACTGGTTGACCGCAGATCCCTCAGCCTCAAGCGTGGAGACCTCCCAGAGTAAGACACCATGTCCACGGCAGGAGTTGCTGCTCAGGAGATTAGAGTCCCATTAAAAACTGGATATCTGCACGATGGCCAAGCCATGAGGACCGTGAGGACCTGCTGGGGCAGCCGCAGTGAGTTTGAAAATCACTTTTTGAACATTGACCCGATCACGATGGCCTACAGCCTCAACTCAACGGCCCAGGAGCACCTCGCGTCTCTCGGGCACGCGGCGACGCCTGCGGCGAGGGACGGCCCCGCCCAGAAGCCCAGCCTGGCCCCGCTGGTCATCCCGCCGGGCGCAGCGAGGAGAGGAGCGCGTGGTGTGCGGTTTGCGGCGGCTCTCGGTGAACGGGCTGTGCGCGTCCCCCCCCCCCCCCCCCCCGGGGGGGGCCCCCCGTCCCCCTTCCCCTGCGCGGCCCTCTGCGACCAGGGCTCGCGGCCGCTCCCGCCGCTGCCCATCTCGGAGGACCTCGCCCTGGACGAGGCCGACTGCGAGGTGGAGTTCCTCACCAGCTCGGACACCGACCTGCTCCTGCGAGACTGCGCGCTCTCCGGCTTCAGATACGACGTCCCCGGCCGGCGCAGCTTCCGCGGGTGTGGACAGATCAACTACGCGTACTTCGACACCCCGGCGGTCTCCGCGGCCGACCTCAGCCAGGCGCCCGAGCCGCACGGCGCGGTGCAAAGTTCAAATCCTCCCCCGCCCCAGAGCCACCGGAGACTGCGACGGTCGCATTCGGGACCGGCCGGGTCTTTCAACAAGCCCGCCATAAGGGTGTCCAGCTACATACACAGAGCTTCTCCCAACTCAGACGAAGACAAACCCGAGGTGCCCCCCAGGGTCCCCATACCTCCCCGGCCCGTGAAGCCGGATTACAGAAGGTGGTCAGCAGAGGTTACTTCCAGCACCTACAGTGACGAAGACAGGCCTCCCAAAGTGCCGCCGAGAGAACCTTTATCCCGCAGTAACTCGCGCACACCCAGCCCCAAGAGCCTCCCGTCTTACCTCAATGGGGTCATGCCTCCCACGCAGAGCTTCGCCCCCGACCCCAAGTACGTCAGCAGCAAGGCTCTGCAGAGACAGAACAGCGAAGGATCTGCCAATAAGGTTCCCTGCATTCTGCCCATTATCGAAAATGGGAAGAAGGTCAGCTCGACGCATTATTACCTACTACCTGAGAGACCCCCGTACCTGGACAAATATGAAAAGTTTTTTCGGGAAGCAGAAGAAACACACACAGGCCCCCAACCCCAGCCCCTGTCTGCTGACTGCGGTGTCATCAAACCGGATCCAAAACCAAAACTGGACCTCGGTGACCACATGAAGCGCAAACACTTGTCCTATGTGGTTTCTCCTTAGGCTCTGCGGTCGTGGTTCAGCAGGGGCTCCCTGGGAGCAGATGGTTGGCAAGCCACTCTCCCATTCAGTGGAGATTCACAGGGGAGTGTCCCAGATCGCAGAGCAGAATAGCTGAACCCTCCGTCTTAGAGAGAGGGTCAGAGCAGCCACCAGACGCCCTCAGGCTGGGAAGCCCTGATTTTGTTGGCGTTGCAGGAAAGTCTGTTCCAGCCTAGAACGGAAAGCTGTGCCGGCGGGGAGGGAAGGCTGGGGAACCTTCGATGTGTGTATACATTAGAGACCTATAGAAGCCTGTGTGGCAGCCAC
>NW_026748456.1:0-1917 GCF_022355385.1 Mustela nigripes
GCGAGTCTGAGGCGCTTGCTCAGGCTTTTGTCTCTGGATTTTGTTTATGAGATGGCCGTGGAATGTCGAGGAGGCCTCATGGGCGATGGACGAATCTTGCTCTCTGTGGATTTGGCCCAATCCCAATTGTTTTTCGTCAATCTGTTGGATGGAGTACTCTTTTCAGGGTTGTTACCTCAGGTGTCCCACCAAAAGAGGAATTCCAAAGCAGAGCCCTGGGAAGAGTGAAGGGAAAACCCGAACTATTGTTTAAAATTCGGGCCTAGGGGAATGGCAAGCCCAATATGCTGACTCTTCATCCAGACACTGAGAGGCCTTACCTGAGGACTGGGCTAAGGCTGAGGGTCACAATGTGTGTTTGCCACCTATGTGGCCCAGGAGCAATGGCGGGGCCTCATTGGACACACTGGTATCCACTACACTGAACATTATACAACAAGCCTACCACAAGGTTTCTTGCCATCGGGAAGGAGTTCTGATTTCTGCCTCATTTTCAAACATGGGCAGTGATTGGAGTTAAGGTCTAGGTTCTAAATCCTGAAAACCGAGGCTGGGAAGAGATAACGACCTAAGCAATGGCTGGTACGATGTGCTCAGTGAGTGGCAGCTTTATGAGTGGGGCCAGAAGGTCCAGGCTCAGCCTCTGTCAGAAAGGGCATTATTGCCCAGGTCAGTCTATATATTTTGGGTACAGCCAAGTGGCGTGCAGGATGATCTTCATTTGGGCTTTCTGGGTAGCCCCAGAAGGTAATGTTTTTCTTCTGGAGGGCAGGCAGAGTGCTGCATTATAATTCTGGATTGCCTAACTGGAGGGCTTGTGGGCCATTAGACTGAGGATGGAAGTCTGAGGACACAAGCTAGGCTTAGGTTTCTGGGTGAGGACATGGCAGGCACAATCTACAGATCTGAACAGAGATCTCATGCATCTGAAGTCAGGGTGAGGATCAGACGATCGCTCAGGTTGGACCTTATGTCCCTGAGGGCCACTTCATGAAGGGGGGGGGGATCACGAGGCCATGGGTGTTTTCACATTGGGAGTTGTGAGAAGCTCCCAACTTCAAAGATTCTTCTGCAGGACAATTGAGACCTGTTGGTTGGCTCCAAGACATCGATTCCGAGCAGGGTTCTAAGGATGGATGGCTGGGTAGCCCACCTCACATTCCAATTGTCTCCTAACAACAAGTCAAGTTAGATCTGCTGGATCTCGCGGAGCAACCGAATACGCTCAGTTGAAATGGACTCTCCTGTGGATGGGTCCTCATGTGTTTTTGTGTCTATGGATATCTTGGAATGACACGGTGGCACTGGGGCCATGAATGATTCTCCTAAACAGAGGCTTTGACATCACTCCCACGTGCATGTTTCCCATGTGTAGATGAGATTTGTTCTGGTGGGTGAGTCAAGAAACAGCCATATGCTTGTACTGAAATCCAGGCCTCTGAGGAGAGATACCTGGACACCAAAGCAATGGATCCGATTAGGGTCTAGGGGCCTGTTCGTTCCTTTTTACCTCTGGGGATATCAGTCTACAAGTCTGAGTGCAGGTAGGTACTCAGATGCGCTCAGATTGCTCCTGTTTGTCCTGGGAAGCCACGACTATTGGGATGGCCTCAGGGACTTTGGAGGTTTATCCTATTAGTAGCGTTGTGGCCATTGGAAAGGGCACACAGAATTCCCTTGGAGAGGGCAAGTCAGTCCTCAGCTTGGCTCCAGGGGCCTAAGCCTGTAGGCTGTGTAGGCCAGGGCTGTTTGGACAGTTGTCTGAAAACACAAACTCGGATTATGTTTCGGGTCATAGGTATGGCAGGACTGATCTACAGACCATGAGGAGACTCTTTGGGATATGAAAAAAGGGCGAGTGTGAGGCTCTTGCTCAAGTATTTATCTCTGGATATCATGCCATTCAGGGTCATGAAA
>NW_026748457.1:0-553 GCF_022355385.1 Mustela nigripes
CCATTGCTTTGGTTTCCAGGCATCTCTCCTCAGAGGCCTGGATTTCAATAACAGCATATGGCTGTTTCTTGACTCACCCATCAGAACAAATCTCATCTACACATGGGAACCTTGCACGATGGAGCTATGTGAAAGCCTCTCTTTAGGAGAACCCTTCAATTCCCATTGCCACCGCTTACTTCAAATGTCTCCATAGACACATAATCAAATTAGGACACATCCACGGGAAAGTCCATTTCAACTCAGCCTCCTAGGTTGCTCCCCCAGATCCAGCAGATCTAACCTCTCTTGTTGCTTGCAGACAATTGGAATGCGAGGTGGGCTACCCAGCCTACCATCCTTAGAACCCTGCTCGGAATCGTTGTCCTAGAGCCAACCATCAGGTCTCAATTGTCCTGCAGAAGAATCTTTGCAGTTGGGAGCTTCTCACAAGTCCCATCGTGGGAAAACCCCATGGCCTCGTGATACACCCCCCCTTCAAGAAGGGGCCATTTTGGACAGACGGTCCAACCTGAGCGATCATCTGATCCTCGCCCACACTTCAGATGCACGA
>NW_026748457.1:653-1917 GCF_022355385.1 Mustela nigripes
CTGTCCAACCTGAGCGATCATCTGATCCTCGCCCACACTTCAGATGCACGAGATCTCGATTCAGGTCTGTAGATTGTGCCTGCCATATCCTCCCCTGAATCCCAGGCCTAGCTTGGGTTCTCAGAATTCCGTCCTCAGACTACTGGCCCACAAGCCCTCCAGGTTCGCAATCCAGAACTACAATGCAGCACTCTTCCTGCCCTCCAGAAGAAAAACATTGCCCTCTGGGGCTACCCAGAAACCCCAAATGAGGATCAACAGGGCACGCCATTCGGCTGTACCCCAAATATATAGGCTGACCTGGGCACTAATGCCCTTTCTGACACAGCCTGATCCTGGACCTCCTGGCCCCACCCAGACAGCTGGCTGCACACTGAGCACGTCGGACCCCTCATGGCCTTAGGTCGTCATCTCTTCTCAACCTCGGTTTCAGGCTTCTGAACCTAGACCTTATCTCCAATAAAGGCCCGGGTTTGAAAATGATGCAGAAATCAGAACTATTTCCCCATGGCAAGAAATCTTGTGGTTGGCATGTTGTCCAACGTTCAGTGTTGGAGAACCCAGCATTCACCCTGAGGCCCCGCCCATTCTTGAATGCAACGAGGGCATAATCACGCATTGTGACCCTCAGCGTGAGTCCTGTCCTCTAGTACGTCCTCTCAGTGGCAGGATCATTAGATGTCATAAAGGGCTTGACATGTCCCTAGGCTCCAATTTTTAACCAGATTTCTGGTTGTCTAATCGCCCCGTCCAGGGCTCTACTCTGGAATCCCTCATTTGGTGGGACACCTGACATTGAAATACAAAATGAAAACAAACCAACAACAACAGAGCAACGCACTTCTTCCATGCCACAGAATGACCCCAAACTCTGTGGACGGGTCCAAACCCTCAGAGAGTAATACTCGTACATTTCCGATCAAGTGACCTGGAAAATTCACGACCATGAGTGACATGATATCCAGAGACGAAACATGAGCAGAGCCTCACACTCGCCCTTTTTTCATATCCAGAAGAGTTCTCCTCATGGTCTGTAGATCAGTCCTGCCATATTATGACCCGAAAAATAAGCCGAGTTTGTGTTTTCAGACAACTGTCCAAACAGCCCAGGCCTACACACCCTACAGGCTCAGGCCCCTGGAGCCAAACCTGACGACTGTGCTTGCCCTCTCCAAGGGAATTGTATTCCAATGACCACAACCCTACTAAGAGTATAAACCTCCAAAGTCCCTGAGTCCATCCCAATATTTGTGGCTTCCCAGGA
>NW_026748458.1:0-1917 GCF_022355385.1 Mustela nigripes
CCCCATCCCAAACCCTACCGCCAAAACCTAAGTGTGACACTGAACCGAATATTGACCCTATACCAAAGCCTGACCCTCAACCTGACCCTGGCCCTGACCTTCATCTGACCGTGACCCTGACCCTAATCCAAACCATGACACTACACTAACCACTACATAAACCTGTCCCTGACCCGAATGTGGATTTTAAACCAACCTGAACCTGACCCTCAACCTGATACTGGTGCTAAACTTCACTCTGAGCGTGACCCAGACCATGACCATAAACCTAACCTTGACCCTAACAGTGACCCCGGCCCTGACCTGAAAACTAAACCTGACCCTGACTGTGAGCCTGACCTTAACTCGAACCATAAATGTAACTCTGAACCTGACGCTGACACTGGCCCTCCTCGAATCCTATCGCTGATCCTAACCCTAACACTAACCACTAAACCTACCACGGACACTGACCCTAACAAGTTCTAACCCTAACAGTCAACCTAACGCTAACCCTAACATCAACCCTAAACTTAAACAATAACCATGACCCTATACCTGATAATGATCATAACCCTATCCCGGAACTTTGCCTATACCAGACCCTGACCCTAAATCACCCTCACCCTGACCCTAAACCTAACCATGACCCTCACAATGACCACAACATAACCCTGTCCCTGACCCAATTGTGGACTTTAAACCAATACCTGATCCTACCTAAACCTGACACTGGCCCTAGACTTCACCTTGACCCCGACCCAGGCAAAGACCATAAACTTAACTCTGACCCAAACAATGACCCTGACCCTGAAACTAACACTAAACCTGACACTGAATGAGAGCCTGACCCTAACTCTAACCCTAAACGTAACCCTGACCCTGACACTAACATGGGCCCTGACCCGAAAGCTAAGGCTGAACCTAACCCTAAAAAAACCCCTAACATAATCCCTGATACTGACCCTAACCCAGTCTAACCCTAACCCTCAACCTATCTCTAAGCCTAACACTAACCTCGCTTTAAAAATTATCCTGACCCTCTCTCTGAACCTGATCATAACCCTAACTCTGAACATTGCCTATGTCAGAACTTAACCTTAAAACTGACCCTGACCTTGACCTTAACACTGACCCTAACCCTGACTGTAAACCTAACTCTGACACAATCCGTGAGCCTGAACAGATTAGTAACCCTAAAGCTAACCCTGATCCTGAACCTACTCATAAAACAGAACCTAAACATAAAGCTGACCTTACCATAACCATGAACCTAACCCTGACCCTGACCCTAACCCTGACACTAAACCTGTCCCAAACCTAACCCTGACCTGACATGACCTTGCCCCCAAACCAAAACTTGAACCTGACCCTAAAACTGACCATGACCCTGAACCTGACCCTAAACCTAACCGTGAGCCTAACACTGACCCTGACCCTGACTCTGACCGTAATGCTAACCCTGAACCTACTGTGATCCTGACCCTAAACCTAACCATGATACTAACCCTAACCCTGACCCCTACCCTAAGCCTTACGCTAACCCTGACCCCAAAGACGTCTAACCCTAACCCTGACCCTAATTCTTTCTTAACCCTAACCCTAACACTAACCTGGTCTAAATCCAGCTCTTTTCCATCCAGTGGGGAAAACAGCTGCACGCAGGCCTCCCAGGGGCTGGGGGGAGGCTATATGGGGGTCACAGGATGGGCACTGCATTGAGTGGAGTGTGAGCCTTGAGCAGAGTGGGGACCGGCGGCTCAGGGAGCTCTGGTGGAGCAGGAAGTTCGGTAAGGAACCCCCAGGCAGTGGTGACCTCACTTCCTTGACGAAGGGCCCAACGGAATTGGAACCCACGTATCCAGGCATCCATTACAGAGAAACGCCCTCCCCAGCTCTATCTAGGCACATCCTAAAGGAAGCGACATGTTCTTCTGC
>NW_026748459.1:0-1917 GCF_022355385.1 Mustela nigripes
TAGAAATTAATAGTCATTTGGTAGATTTGACCATAATCCAGACACAATAAAGGAAAGGATCAGGAACTAACATATTAAGACCCAAATAGATTTTAAAGAACCAAACAGACCATCTGAGACTTGTAGGAGAGTATTAAATGGTCTAACATACTTGCAATTGAAGTCCTAGTAGGAGATGTGAGGGGGATAGAGATATAACTTTTGTTTTGTTTTAAATGATGAAGAAAATAAACCCACAGATCTAAGAACAGCAATAAACTCCAAACAGGAGAAATACTACTTAGACACATCAGAGACAGACTGTTGAAGACCTAAGATAAAATGAAAATCTATAAATCAACCAAGCAATTGGACACATGACATTCAGGAAAACAAAAAATAGGGATGTCTAGGGGCACCTGGGTGGCTTAGTTAAGTGTCTGCCTTCAGCTCAGGTCATGATCCCAGGGTCCTGAGATCAAGCCCCACATTGGGCTCCCTGATCAGCAGGAAGCTTGCTTCTCCCTCTCCCACTCCCCCTGCTTGTGTTCCCTCTCTTACTGGGACTCTCTGTCAAATAAACAAATAAATATAAAATCTTAAAAAAAAAAAAAAAGATGTCTGTCTTCTACTCAGAAATAGTAGAAGCCCAAAGGCAGTGGCAGGGAATTTCACCTAAGGCAAGAAACATTCAATGGATATGTTTTCAAATTAAGGTGATATAAAATTATTTTATGGCAGACAAAGACCAAATAAATTAATTTTCAGGCTAAAGAAGGGAAATAATATGTACATGTGAATTAATGTGGATGAAACATATGACAAAATTCAAAATATTTTATAATGAACAACTCTCCACAAACAAGGAATAGAGAGAAATCATTTTCATTTTCTGAAGAGTGTTTACAAAATTCTAATGATAGCCTACTCCTTAATGACAAAAGACTGAATGCTTTCTTTCTAAGACTAGGAACACAGTAATGATGCTTGCTCTCTTCATTTTCATTTGACACAGTACTGACATTTCCAGTTATTGCACTAAGGTAATAAAAATTAAAAGCCTACATATTAGAAAGGAAGAGGCAAATAACTACTTCTATTTATAGATGACTTCAATGTCTGTATGAAAAATCCAAAAGAATCTCTTAAAAACAAATCCTAGAATGAATACATGAGGTTGGTTAGGTCACAGCATCCAAGACCAATACACAAACATTAGATTCATTTCTATATACTAAAAATAAACATGTGAAAATCAAATTAAAAAACAAAATACCGTTTATAATCATTATACAAAAATGGAATAGCCAGGTACACCCTTAATAAAACATGTATAAGATACACATGTTGAAAAATATGAAATGCTGTTAAAAGAAAGAAAAGGCCTAAATAAATGGAGAAACATTATGTTAATAGATTGAAAGACTCAACATAGTGCCAATTCTCTCCAACATTATTTATAAGCTTAAAACAATTTCTACTAAAATGCCAGTAAGATGTTTTTCTTTTGTAGACAAAAACAAGTTTCTGATTATGTTTCTATGAAAAGGCATTAGAATTCATATAAAATATATATGAGAAGGCACTACAGTAACTAAAAAAAAATCTTGTCAGAGAGTAAAGTGAGAAAAATCACTCTACCCTTATGGAAGAGCTAATGTGTTTTGACAAAGGTACAAAGGCAATTCAGTAGAATAAAGATACCCTTTTTCAGGAAGTGGTGCTGGAGCAACCAAAGGTCCATAGGGAAGAAAGAGCTTTTATGGAGAGGTTAGGCCAAAAGACTGAATGCTGTGGATGCAAGAGAGAACAAGGGAAAGATGTTTGCAAATCCCCAAGAACAAAATATTATTTGGAACATAAGTATCATAAGGACCAGAAAGAATTATGAGAGTGGCAGGAAAAAGCAGGCCGGGTCAAGAAAGTAACATTAACACA
>NW_026748460.1:0-1917 GCF_022355385.1 Mustela nigripes
ATTCATATGAATTATATTTATATATTTAAATAATAAATCATATAAATTAAATAATTTATTTATTTACATTTATCTATTTATTTATTCATTTATTATTTATTGCTTATGCTCTATTTTCTCTAACATAAGTATGACCTGCTCTGCTCCTTTTAAAGAATTTACATCGAATATCTTTTTCTAATTTGTCACTTTCAACCTATGTTTGTCTTTAAATCTGAAATGTAGGGGCACCTGGGTGGCTCAGTGGGTTAAGCCTCTGCCTTCGGCTCAGGTCATGAACCCAGGGTCCTGGGATCGAGCCCCATATCTGGCTCTCTGCTCAGTGGAAAGCCTGCTTCCTCCTCTCTCTTTCTGCCTGCCTCTCTGCCTACTTGTGGTCTCTGTCTGTCAAATAAGTAAATGAAATCTTTTTAAAAAAATAAAGAAATCTGAAATGTATCTTGTAGATAACATTAATCTGATCTTTTTTTAAATCTATTTAGCCATTCTGTCTTTTGATACTGTATTTAATCCATTTATATTGAAGTCATTACTTAAAGGTCTTACTTTTTCCATTTTGTTATATTTTTCTGTGTTTTGATTTTTTTTTTGTGATGACATGCTTTGATTATTTTATCTTTTTCTTGTGTATCTTCTATAGGGATTTTCATGAGGTCACAATGGGACTTACATAAAATATATTGGTAATAATCTATTTTAAGCTGGTAACTTATCTTCAGTTTCATACAAAAAGTCTATTTTACTCCTTTTGGACTTAATTGAGGTCATAAATTACTCCTTTTGGACTCTGGATAAGTGGTCATATGCAGAAGTATATACCATTACATACCTACCTCAAGAAGCAAAAATAATCTCCAATAATAAACTTAACCTTCCATCTAAAAGAGCTAGAAAAAGAACTACAAATAAAGCCAAAAGTCAACAGAATGAAGGAAATTTAAAAAATAAAGCAGAAAGAAATGATGTAGAAATTAAAATAAAATTAAAAAAAAATAAAATAAAATAAAGAAAAAGAAAAAAAAGCAAGAGAGCAGATAGAAGTGTTTATAGGAGGAAGTAAGATGGCAGAGTAGTGGTAGGACCCTTGGCTTGCCTTGTCCCTTAAACACAGCTACATAAATGTCAAATCATTCTGGGGTCTCCTGTGTGGCTGAGTCTGTTAATTGTCTGACTTCAGTTCAGGTCGGGATCTTAAGTTCCTGGGATCAAGTCCTGTGTCATGCTCCCCTTTCAGTAGGGAGTCTGCTTGTCCCTCTTGCTCTACACCTCCCCTTGCTCATGTTCACTCTATCTCTCTCAATTAAGTAAATAAAGTTTTAAAAATTTTCAAATAATTCTGAATATCTATGAAATCAATCTGAGGACTGACAGAACAAACTGCACAACTAGAGGGAAAGAAAAGGCCACATCATGGAAGGTAGGAATTGCAGAGGCATTATTTGGGTGAGAAACAGTTCATGGGTGCTGTGAAACAGAGGAAACCCTGGTCTTAGAAGGTGAAAGAGAGATGAGCACACAGGGGATTGCAAAGAGAGAACACGTCTCCAAAGCAATTGCCTGGGAAAATGGAAGGAGTCAATTTTTGTTGGTTTTTGCAAACCAGCCCAGTTCAAAGACTGGAGTTTTAGAGGTCTGCTACCTACATGTTACAAAGCCTGAGGGCTGTACAGTGGTTCTGTAGAGAAGGCATCAGGTAACCCATGGGGAGACAACAAAATCTGATGATTGTCTTAGAACCAGTGGGATACACTATTCACTCTTCTTATAGCATACAAGAAAGAAGTGGCATAGCCTCGCTAGCAACAAAAAAGCTGACAGTTGCCATTTCCCTCCTCTGCCCCTCAACATAGGTGAAGAGACATCTGCTCAGGGCAACTAACTCAGACACTGGCTCTTTAGCTTTTTTTTTTTTTTTTT
>NW_026748461.1:0-1917 GCF_022355385.1 Mustela nigripes
ACTTCTATTCATGGAAGATGTTAGTTGAAAAATGCTTTCAAAGAAGGAAGGGAGGGAGGAAGGAAGGGAGGGAAAAAGGAAGGAAGGAAAAGTAAAGGAAAGAAAAGAAAAAAGAAAGAGAAGCACTGAAAGATGCTATTAAATAATATTCAGGCTTAGGTCTCCAAGTGTATCTTTTTTGCAGGTAATGCCAGTCAGAAGACTCTGGTATGTAAAAGTCTTGGGAAAAGCATCTATGACTCCTGATTATATTAACTCATCACTTTCTTTAAATGTTATGACCTTTCAAGTCTGAAGATTCTAGAAATGCCTAAGAGACTGCACCAACCATTCTAGATCACCAGAACCCACTGAATAAGGCACAGAGAAGTTTGAGTCTTGAGGCTGTTAAAGAACTCCCTCACACCCTCTGAAAGTTTTTTGTCTGAGATAGCACACTTGACATGCAGGATCTCATGGCTCATATTCTTGTTAAATTTTTATCCAATAGTTCAAGTTATTTGTGAACTACTTTGAAATGTCAGAATATAAATGTGCAGAAGACAGTGTGATGGAGGTTAATGGCCTAAACTTTCTTCCATTTCTGCAGTTTCCTACATAATATCAGAAGTGATTATGAGATGTAAAAGGACCGTAGCAATCATGAGGACCAGATGTTTACTTGAGGTTGAACAGCAGATAAAAGATTTGAAACAGGGCCAAGGTTGTTCAGGAGTGAGAACAAACAGCAGGTACAGCGAAACGGAGGCAAGTCCAGGGATTGGCTAAAATCAACCAGGAATATCCACTTTTTTCTACTTCACTGATTGCTAAAGTAGATGGGGTCCACTTAGACAAATTAAAGAACAGACATTTAGATGGGATAAGATTCTATTATATGCAGCTTTTCTTACATTCCAGCTACTGTGTTTGTATGAGAATATAGTTAGATTTGTTGCTTCTCTAAAGAGCAGTAGGTTCTGAGTACCTGGGTGACTCAGTGGGTTAAGCATGTACCTTTGGCTCGGGTCATGATCTCAGGGTCCTAGGATCAAGTTCTGCATTGGGTTCCCTGCTCGTCACACAGCCTGTTTCCTCCTTTCTCTCTTTCCTGCCTCTCTGCCTACTTGTGATCTCTCTCTGTCAAATAAATAAAATCTTTAAAAGAGAGAGATTATTAGGTTCTGGTGGGGGAGGGTAGTTAATAAATACACTCATCCATGCATATAACTCCAGAATTAAGTACATCATAATTCTGTGAAAGACAGAGTATAGTATGGGATGTAGTCTTCCAGAGTTGAGATTACTGGTTCAATCTGGCTGTCCTGGTGAAAGTGATGGACAGAGGTTGGAAGAAGACAGATAGGAAAGATTTTTGTTTAATGTTCTTCAGAATCAGGATATGAATTCAGCATGCATTCAGACACTTAATGTAGTGAAGGCTAAAACTCAGGACGGGAGCAAGACTGTCTGGGTTTGAATCCTCACTGTGTAACTCATTACAAAAGCAATAATGTAAATTTTTAAAAAAGAATCATTGTATTCTGTTGAGTGACTATAACACTACATATTTATCTATTCCATATCTATTCCATGAGCAGAGTTGGTTCCAGCTTTTGCAGAGTATTGATAAGAACACTAATATATACATGGACATATGGACACTTTTTGTTTTGTGTTTAGAAGAGAAATTCTCTTAACTACAGAGAACAGAGAATATAAAGGAGAGTAGTTAGCAGAGGGGAGGTTGGTGGGGAGATGGCTAAAAGAGGTGATGGGGAATGAAAGAGCATACTTATCATACTCATCACGATGGAACACTGAGTAACATATAGAATGTTGAATCACCATGTCGTACACCAGAAAGGAATAGAACACTATATGTTAACTCTACTGGAATTAAAATTTAAAAAAAAATTAAAAAGAAGAGGAATTCTG
>NW_026748462.1:0-1917 GCF_022355385.1 Mustela nigripes
GCTCTTGACTGGGAGTTCAATGATAATAAAAAATCAACAAGTGTTAAATAATGTGTCTTTAAACAGAAGTACACATAAAACAGGGTTATATGTTGGGTATATGCAGGGTTAGTAGCTGCCTTTGGCTCAGCTCATGACCTCAGGGCCTGGGATCATGACCCACATCGAGTTCCTTGCTCAGCGGGGAATCTGCTTCTCCCTCTGCATCCATCCCTCCTCTGCTTCTGTATGTGCTCTCTCTCTCTCAACAAAATTAATAAAATCTTTAAAAGTAAATTTTTAAAAAAGAAAGTTTTGTGTTGGTCTTCTGATAAAAAGATTGTGACCAGAGGCTTGCAGGAACCTAATCTTACGTTTTCCCTACAGATGGTGATCCCTGTAACCTTGCTGAACAAAACCACCACCAACAATCAGAAGCAATGGATTTGCAGCAGGTGAGAGCACATTTTGTACTGTAAGCTTCCTGGCAGCCAACATAAGAGAAAAAAACATGATTAGTTACGGGATTCAGTTTGTCCATAAAATTATTCTCACACTCTTGGGGCACCCATGTGGCTCGGAGGGTTGGGCATCAGCTCTTGATTTTGGCTCAGATCATGATCTCAGGGTCCTGGGATCCAGCCCATATCAGGAAGGCTCTGTGCTCCGTGGGGAATCTGCTTGAGGTCTTCTCTCCCTCTCTCTCTGCCTCTACCCCTGCTCATGCTCTCTCGCTCACTCTCATTCTCTCTCTCTAAAATAAATAAATCTTAAAAAAAATTATTCTTATGCTCTTTATCATAGCATTTGCTTGACTTTTCACTTGTATTATCTCTAAATGAAATTCTCTAACTTCTAAATAATCAAAAGCCTCCTTGATCTGGCTTCAATATACCTTTCTATTCACAAATTTGCTGAGTGACAAATATTGGTGACATTAAAATCAGAGAGACATTTCTCCCATGGGTTCACAGAGGGAAGACACTATAGTTAATGAACACCAGTGGACAATGTTCTTTCAGTAAACAGTGATGAATTTCCTGAGGACCTTTCTCTTATGAAATACAAAGATAGTTTTAAGGACACAGAGCAGAATGAAGAAATTCTCATGGATGCAGAAAATATATTTTACAGATTTTTGATTTATATTAGAAAGTCGTAATGACAACCATTAATTCTGAGAGCTACAAGATCAGAGAATCATAATCTCATCAATAAATTATAAATGCCCTATAATTCACATGTGTTCTAGAATTGGAAGGTAAAGATTTGTAATTTCTCTGGCTGAACTGTTACCAACAACAGACTCAGTAACTGAAATCATTGTCAAGGAATGTAATTAATTATAGTTATTCAAGTTTGAAGAGCTCAAGATTCTTTGGGGCACTGAAGTGTCCATCAGCACAGAACAAGCACTTAAAATATATTATTAACATTAATCATTGAAAGCATAACACTGGCTTGAAAGACCATTATTATAAATAAATAAAATATAAGGTCTCTTGCTTTTTAAGGTAACATAGCACTTACAGTACAATGGGGGACATCTGCTAATGAGAGAATTTTTTTAAAGTTCTTGTGATCTGATGCTTGTAATTATTTTTCAGATGATAGACTTTCTGTTCAGAGATGCCTCTCTTATCTGTTTCTCTAATTGTGCCCCATCAGTGCAAATGATTTTATATTTCATAATGGTTATTTTCCTCAAATCAAAATTTGAAACAGAAAAACAAAAACAAAAAGCAAATATCTTTCCCCATAAACCTAATTATGATTTATCCTTCCTGTATAATGCTGAAATTCATCTCTCCTCCCTATTTCTCCCATTTCTTCTTGCAAGTTTAATTAATAATTTGAAATTTATTATTTTAAGGAAGGAATGCTTACCTGCTATTGAGAGTTCAGTTTCTATCAGGTCAGTGGTTCCTTCTTCATAAA
>NW_026748463.1:0-1916 GCF_022355385.1 Mustela nigripes
CTATGAATCCCAAACTAGGGCATACATACCAAAGACAAAAAAAAAAATCAAAAGTGTTAGAGCGAAAAAAAATAATTCATTAATAAAGAAACAAGAATCAGACTGACAAAAATTTTTTAAATAACATCAGATATAAAAAAGAATGAAGTAATAGCTTTATTATCTTGAAAAAATAATCACAAATGTAAACATTTAGATCCTTATAAAATGTCATTGGAATAGGAAGGCATAATAAAAAAATATATTTTCAGGATTACAGACAACAGATAATTTGCCTTAATTTGTGTAGGCAGCACTTAAATACTAATATTATTTTAACAGTTAAAATGTACTCTATGACCTATGTGGTGGGGGAAAAGAGGATGACCAAGTCATCTTGAAATAATTCAGTTTTATGAAAAAAGTAAAAAGATAAAAAAAAAGACTTGAAAGAAAGAGAGATAAAACATATGCATAATAAAAATAAATAAATAAATAAACAACTGGAGTGCCTGGGTGACTTAGTCGGTTCAAGTGTCTGCCTTAAGCTCAGGTAATGATCCCAGGGTCCTGGTATTGAGTCCTGCATCAGGCTCCCTGCTCAGTGGAGATTCTGCTTCTCCCTCCAATTGAGAAAAAAAATTGGACTTATTTATTTGAGAGAGATAATCTTTAAATTTTACTTATTTATTTGAGAAAAGAAAAACATGCACACAGCAGGGGAATAACAGAGGGAGAGGGAGAAGCACCCTGCTGAGCAGGGAACCCCCTGCGGGGTTCTATCCCAGGACCCGGGTATTATGACCTGAGCTATAGATATACACTTAACTGACTGAGCCCCTCAGGTAACCCAATGAATACAATCTTTAAAAATAATAATAATAATAATAATAATAATAATAAATAACATTTCAGATAGTATGATTTTTTTAATGTAGGACTTGGTATAAAAACAGGATGACATACTTGTCATTATAGCAAAAGACCTTGATAAGTTTAGATGCAGTAGTACATAAAAAATTTAACTTCTTTCATTAACTGATAATTTAATTAGATTAAATTAAGAGACATCAACATTTAGAGAATCTAATAGTCCTGATCTTTTAATAAATGTAGTGATCCTGACCCCAAAACAATAGTCTTCAGTAAGTATATAAGCAGAAGTCGAACATTTACACAAACAGGCCATTATTTAGGCCAGAAGTATATGCCAATAAATTCCTAGAGTTAAATATCAGGCTATATTTTCCAAGAATAAGGCAATAAAATTAGAAAACAATGACCAAAATATTAAATTCATATAATTGGAAGTTAACTTCATACCTAAAAAGAAATAATACAGCTAATTCAGAAATTTTTAGAATGACAGTACTTTGGTAATATCAACTCTCAAAATGAGTAACGGACAGGTGGGGCTATGGAGGAAGAGATCCATAGGGAACTTTGTGAACAGGCTCTCAGAAATCCACAAAATGTGGTGTGGGAAAACCAGAGTAAAGAGATAAATTGGACCACCCTACCCCAGGGAAGAGCACCCTGATCTAGGCATGTGGGATGGAGGACCACCCACCCTAGGTGTATGGGGTGGGTCATGAGGGGTGGGTGTCTCTATGATAAACACCTGTAACCAAAAAAGAATAATCAGGCCCTAAAAAGGAGGTAAGCCATTGCAGCAGTTATTGATAGAGATGTTAAAAGGATTAAAGTTGCCTGGTTACCTTTATATAAAAAATAAACCCTGAAGGCACTCATTGTTAACTGTGTGGGGACCCCTCTTAGTTGTGAGAGCTTTTTCTATATATTCACTTGGTAAACTTCTGTCACTTACTCACTCTCCATTGCCCACGAGATTCCTTCTTTGACTCCAAGAGACAAGAACCTAGCTCTCCTACATCATTCCCTAGAGTTAAGTATCAGGCTATATTTTCCAATGATAA
>NW_026748464.1:0-1916 GCF_022355385.1 Mustela nigripes
GGGAGGGTATGTGCTTTGGTGAGTGCTGTGAAGTGTGTAAACCTGGTGATTCACAGACCTGTACTCCTGGGGATAAAAATATATGTTTATTAAAAATAAAAAAAAAAAACAGGGACAAAAAGAAAGCCCTTAAAAGACTCTTTAGCTAAGAAACATTCTCTACATAGGGGTATAATTTGTGTGAAGATAGAGACTTGAACATGAGTCAAAATGCTCAAAATCCTAGAAGACCTAAATCATGGTTACGTTATCATCTCACAGAATGATAATCTGCAATTTATGTTATCATAAGTATTCAGTCTCTTTAATGTTTCAAACTTTATAAGTATGTGTTTCTTCTGTATTTTATTTAAAACTTTAATCTCTCACTATATATTTTTTGGGGGTTCAGTGTGGGAAAGAGAATCCAGTGCATGAATTTTCAACAGGAAATATGTGTAATACAGGAGATTTGTTGCTTACAATATTATAGGAAGAACTAGAGGAATAAATGTGTGATGCTCCTTGTGACAGTTGAGAGCCGCTGCCCATCAGGTTATCTGCTCTCAAAGAAAATCCATTTGACATATCAAAGACTATACCAATTGTACTCATCCACTCTAGAGACTGAACACATTGCAATAGCAGAAGTAACAGGGCCACCATTGATAATGTTTGTAATAATCCACATTCACTCTCTAAGATCTATTTTTTTCTGCACATTCCAAAACATAAATCTGGCACAATAGAAATGGCAACCCTTGATATTTAAGCATTCATAGTGTTGTTAATATTTGTCATTTTCCCAGGGGTGCACTGTTATTCTTAATGTTTTTGTAGGTAAGAACACTATCAGGAGATTTATCTTGGTACCTCCTACAATAATGTCCCTTCCTCAGATCATAAAAGCACTGTGGGCATTCTGTCATTTGTCATCTCAGACTTTTCCATCTCTGCATGCTAGAAATTAGATCATGACAGCATATAGTTATGGACCTGAAATATGCTTGTGAAACAGAACAAGTTAGGTTAAGTAAGGTTTTATCATCATTACCTGACCCAGAAGTGATTTACTGGTTTGTATGCCATAGCGGTAATTTCCTATTTAGGAATTCCTACTTCACAATTTTCTGATAAATTTCCACAGGTAGACGGACAGACAGACAGGTGAAAAGAAAGAAAGAAAGAATGAAGGAAAGAAAGAAAAGAAGGAAGGAAGAAAGAGAATTAGTTTTACAAATGAAAAGTAGAAAAATCCCAGTTATAATATTTGCCAATTTCCATAGTATAAATCTCTTATCTTGGCCAATTTTAAGCTACACATACTTTGGATCTACCTACATGGGGAGGGGTGAGATGTTCATAGTTAGACCTCATAACCCATTTAGAGCCAGCTCGAACACATACGCATATTTGCTTAATAAGGTCAGGAGGAAAAAAAAAAGGAGCATTAGACTATTATAATTTTAGTGTTATAATGTCTAGTGTTATGATGTTTAGTGTTCAGTGTTTTAGTTTAGTATTTTTTCTTTTTTATTTTTTAATTTTTTAAAAATTTTATTTTATTTTTTCAGTGTTCCAAGATTCATTGTTTATGCACCACATTCAGTGCTCCATGCAATGCATGCACTCCTAAATATCCATCACCAGGGTCACCCAACTCCCATCCCTTCTCCCCTCTAAAACCCTCAGTTTGTTTCTCAGGGTCCACAAATTCTCATGATAAATCTCCTTCTCTGATTTCCCCCAACTCACTTCTCCTCTCCAACTCCCAATGTCCTCTGTGTTATTCCTTATGCCCCACAAATAAGTGAAACCATATGGTAATTGACTTTCTCTGCTTGACTTATTTCACTCAGCATACTCTCCTCCCATTCCATATATGTTGGTAAAAAAAAAAAAAAAGGTATTCATCCTTTCTGATGGAGGCATAAAAT
>NW_026748465.1:0-1916 GCF_022355385.1 Mustela nigripes
TCCCCAGGGAGAGGTACTTTTTGGGGAATAATCAAAGAAATGTTTTTGCATATATACTTTTGGCACAATTGTAGAGTCCTTTTAAAAGAGGCCCACTTTTCCCTTGAGTCAATGACCTATGAGTCAGCAAATTAATATCGATCTGAAAATAGAATGAAGAGCCACAGTTTATTATTGTGGTGGTGGGTGTCGGCCTTGTACTCAACATTTTCAGGATTATTATTATTACCATTACTATTATTATAAAAATTGTGTAGTATTCTAGTCACTATCCATGTCAAGGACACCACCATGGTCAATTATTCATTACCAAAGATTTCTTGTGGGTGAAAGCACTATGATGGTCACTCTGCTTTTGCTGTCCATTACAGTAAGTACATATACAGTAAGTACATATACTCTGCATGTGACATTGCCAATTGGACTATTTTGTTTTAGAATCTTATAATTCCCATTGATATTAGGGAGCCCAGGGCCATGGCAGCATTCTCCATCCAACATGCCTACCCTGCAGAGGACACCATCACTAGACATCTCAAAATTCTGGTACCCTCCATCCTAGTACATTCTTTATTGCCTAAGTGGAGGTAATGTCCTCTGCCCCATTTCCAAGGTACATAGTCATGTGATGGATTATCAGATACTATAAAATAATAAAGAAATATATTCTCACTTTTCTGAGTTTTCTGATTCTTTTCTTCATATCATGCCAAGAAAGCTCCAGTAAGTTAACTCTGTTTAATGCAGCCATTATTAGATTCAGGAACTATCTTACTTACAAGATTCAAAGAAACATCCCAACAAATTACCTCAACCAGCTCCAGGTATCCGAGAGCACGGAGTTCCAAGTCAAAGGTGAATCTCATGACAATGACTTTTCCCCATCTAGCTTCATATTCTTTCCCCTACCTCTGCAGGTGTAACACCCAGATGGCCACAACTTTTCAAGAAAACACAGTTGGTTTGCTCAGTTGCACAGGATATTTGCTATATGAAACCACTGTATCTTAAAAATCCACCTGGGGGAAAATGGGCCAGGAATTTGTTTACCATTTCCTGTCTCTAACTGGTTAAAGTTTAGTCCATGTTGAATTAACTCTCTCTCATTTCTAGACTGTGTTATTTCCTCCTCTGAGAGCTATTGGTATGGGAAGCCAGAGTTTCAATGGGTATAGAGAACTCACTGCGATCTACTTCCCATCCCTCACCCTCATTCCTTCCTTGTAAATATTAGCTAAAGAAATGACTTTGTGTATCACTTAAATGGGAGCAGCAGTGATGGAGAGTGAGAACAGACATCGTCTTGCTAGATAGCCGTTTTATATAAAAACATTGCAGTCTACAGACACTTTGGGGCCATTCTCCACTAGAAAGAGAAAGGTGATTGTTTCTGATGGCCAGCAAGAGTCAGGGGAATGGAAGGGTTCAAGTTTCTTCAGCTTATCCACTTAAATTCTAGTCTCACGTCTTAATCTTTCCTGTTCAGGACTCTGATTTTGACATGGAAGATCTGACAGATGTTTATTTTTGTCTCCTTTACAGGTGTGTGTCACCTTTATAATCAGATCCTAAGCTTGATTTTTGTTTTGTTTTGTTCTGTTTTATTCTGTTTTTTAGTCTTCTTTAGGGCTGCTATAGAAGTCTTCTGGCATTCACAGCATACCTTATGTAAATAATTATTTCATCTATATATATCATGTTCTTTTTAGAAGCCCTCCAATGCCATTAAAATCATCCACCTCATGCCACAATTCTTATATTATTTTTCTGTCATTCCAATCAAGTACAATCATTTCCAGTGACTTGCTTTTATCTGTACCTCATCTTAATTCATCACCAATGAAAACTTTAGTAATTGTGAAGTCATGCATACCAGAGAGATGATTGTCACTCCTCACATCAACAGTAATTAGCAG
>NW_026748466.1:0-1916 GCF_022355385.1 Mustela nigripes
GCCGGGAGGAGGTGGGCGCCCTCGGGCGAGGTTCCGCCACTCTGGAATGCAGAGTGGCGGAAGTCGCGCCCAAGGCAGGGAGGAGGGGGCTTTTAAGGGGTCTTGGGGAAAGCTCAGGGGTCTTTTGGCAAGTTTCCCTTATTTGGATATCCCACCGCTCATCGGGATCCCATTGGTCCACAGGAGACCGGGGCGGGGGTCTCAGATTCCTGCTTGGGCCTTTGTTCTCCTGTCCGAGCTCAGGTCTTGTGGCGGGAACTTTCGCCATCTTTGGTAGCCCTTCCTGCCAGCCCAACACTATTGTTTTCAGGTTTTACTCTTTGCCTTTAGGGATCAGACACACAATGGGCACTCAGTAAATATTTGTTAAATGCACAGATTTAAGAGGAAATGGAGACTCAGATGGGGAGGGGGGGTGATGGAGAGGTTATCTCAAGAGGTCCAGAAAGTGAGAAAAGATCACTTGAGCTCAAAGTTAGAGAGGTAGTGGAGTTAACATGAATTTCTTCCATTGTCCGTCACTGTCTTGCTCCTTTTCAGTTGACTCTTTCTTAATTGGTGAAAGGAGCACAATGTCTCTGAGTCCAGAGTAAAAATTGGATAAAGGCAAGTTTATCAGTATTGCTGATTAACATAGTGCCTAATAGCCTGCTGATACAGTACCTGACCATAACATTTAAAATACAAGGTTACAAAAAGAATTCCAGGTATGAAAATTGAAACAACCTTCAGATATCATCTAATATACAGTTGTGTTTTTTTCCTTTTTATTAATAAAATACATCTTTGGATAATCAAAAATTTGACTTAATGAGGAAGATTTGCAGACACATGAAAATCCACAAATAGTTTTCAGGGCGTCACAGACTCTCTGAATCTTATTCTTAAACCCCTTAAGGAACTAGAGATCAGAGGTTAAGAACATTTTTTTTTTAAATTATTCTACGTGAAGTAAGTCAAGGAGAGGTTAAGCACTTTTGATGAAATCCAGCCTCTTTATTTTATGGAAAAAGGAACAGAGTCTCAAAGAAGTTAAAGTCCAAGTCCAAAGCCACACAGTACTTGGAAGTTGGAGACTGGAACCCAGGGCTCAATACAACTGATGTAGGAAAGACATTAGGGTTTGAAGTCGATGGCTAAGAAAGAATTCTTGAGATGTTTTTGGTGCAAAAATGTGGTTTTATTAAAGCACAGGGACAGAACCCATGGGCAGAGAGAGTGGCACTGGGGTCAAGAGGATTGGCCCACTATATGCTCTCAAGTTGTGAGGAGGTTAGGGATAGCATAAGTCTCTAAGGAATTTTGAAGGCAAGGTTTCCAAGACTTTGAGAGGAATAGCTATTGTTGGGAAAATGTCATTTATTACCACCCAGTAAAACCTTAGTCATGAGACCCTTCAGATTTTTATCAGTGGGTCATATACTTGAGGGATGATTGCCAACATGTATCTTGGGAGATAGAGATAAAAGAAGTTTCCAAAGTAATTTTTATATGTTAAAGTAGACTTACAGGATCTTGGGGGTCAGGATAAGATTGCCTTTTGCCCTTAACAAAGTATTAACACAGAGGCACAGAGGCAGTTGAGCCCCTAGAGGAATGTCACTCTGCTTGTTTCAAGGACCTGTCAGTGGACTGCTGGTAGTAGGAAATTTAACAGTTTTTCTTCTGCCTTTGTTTCCCACATCACTAGTGATGAAGTCCCAGAACCTAAGTGAGGTTCGGTGGGGTGAGGTTCGGAGCTGACGATTAAAGAAAGAATTCTTAAGACATCTTTGGTGCAAAATGGTGGTTTATTAAAGCACGGGGACAGGACCCGTGGGCAGGAAGAGCTGCTGCCCCGGGTTGTGAGGGATGGCAGGTTATGTACCCTGCTGTTGGGGGAAGGTGAGGGGAAGGGAGGTGTCAGTGGAGTTTTC
>NW_026748467.1:0-1915 GCF_022355385.1 Mustela nigripes
TGAGGGTCACAATGTGTGTTTGTGACCAATGTGGCCCGCAAGCATGGGCGGGGCCTCATGAGCCACACTGGTTTCAAATACAGTGAACCTTGTACAACATGCCAACCACAAGGTTTCTTGCCATGGGGAAAGAGTTCTGATTTCTGCATCATTTTCATACGCGGGCCGTGATTGGAGATAAGGTCTAGGTTCTGAAGCCTGAAAGCCGAGGTTGACAAGAGATGACGACCTATACCATGACAGGTCCGATGTGCTCAGTGTGCGGCCAGCTGACTGGGTAGGGCCAGGAGGTCCAGGATCAGGCTGTGACAGAAAGGGCATTAGTGCCCAGGTCAGCCTATATATTTGGGGTACAGCCGAATGGCGTGCCCCGTTGATCCTATTTAGGGGTTCCTGGGTAGCCCCAGAGGGCAATGTTTTTCTTCTGGAGGGCAGGCAGAGTGCTGCATTATAGTTCTGGATTGCCAAACTGGAGGGCTTGTGGGCCAGTACACTGAGGACGGAAGTCTGAGAACCCAAGCTAGGCCTAGGTTTCTGGGTGAGGATATGGCAGGCACAATCTACAGACCTGAATCGAGATCTCGTGCATCTGAGGTCAGGGCGAGGATCAGACGATCGCTCAGGTTGGACATACTGTCCCTGATGGCCCCTTTTGAAGGGGGGGTGGATCACGGGGCCATGGGGGTTTTCCCACGATGGGAATTGTGAGAAGCTCCCAACTGCTTAGATTCTTCTGCAGGACAATTGAGTCCTGTTGGTTGGCTCCAGGACAAGGATTCCGAGCAGGGTGCTAAGGATGGATGGCTGGGTAGCCCACCTCACATTCCAATTGTCTCCAAGCAACAAGACAGGTTAGATCTGCTGGATCTGGGGGAGCAACGGAGGAGGCTGAGTTTAAATGGACTCTCCCGTGGATGTGTCCTAATATGATTTTGTGTCTATGGAGACCTTGGAATGAAGCGCTGGCACTGGGGCCTTGATGGGTTCTCCTAAATAGAGGCTTTCACACAGCTCCATCGTGCAAGTTTCCCATATGTAGATGAGATTTGTTCTGATGGGTGAGTCAAGAAACAGCCATATGCTGTTATTGAAATCCAGGCCTCTGAGGAGCGATGCCTAGAAACCAAAGCAATGGATCCGATAGGTCCCTAGGGGCCTGTTCTTTCCTTTTTACTTCTGGGGATATCAGTCTTCGGGTCTGAGTGAGAGGAGGTGCTCAGATTGGCTCAGATTGCCCCTGTTTGTCCTGGGAAGCCACAAATATTGGGATGGCCTCAGGGAATTTGGAGGTTTATCCTATTATAGGGTTGTGGCTATTGGAATGGGCACATACAATTCCCTTGGAGAGGTCAAGAACAGTCGTCATGTTTGGCTCCAGGGGCCTGAGCCTGTAGGGTGTGTAGGCCAGGGCTCTTTGGACAGTTGTCTGAAAACACAAACTCGGCTTATGTTTCGTGTCATAGGTATGGCAGGACTGATCTACAGACCATGAGGAGAACTCTTCGGGATATGAAAAAAGGGCGAGTGTGAGGTCTTGCTCAAGTTTTTGTCTCTGGATATCGTGTCACTCATGGTCGTGAAATTTCCGGGTGACTTCATGGGAAATGGATGAGTCTTACACTCTGGGGGTTTGCCCCCGTCCAAAGAGTTTGGGGTCATTCTGTGGGATGGAAGAATTCCGTTGCTCTGTTGTTGTTGATTTGTTTTGTTTTGTTTTTCTACCTCAGGTGTCCCAAGAAATGAGGGATTCCAAGGTAGAGTCCTGGGGAGGGGCGACTTGTCAACCAGAAATCTGGTTAAAAATTGGGGCCTAGGGACATGTCAAGCCCATTATGACATCTAATGGTCCAGCCACTGAGAGGACGTACTAGAGGACTCACGCTGAGGGTCACAATGCGTGTTTATGCCCTCGTCG
>NW_026748468.1:0-1915 GCF_022355385.1 Mustela nigripes
GGAAAAACTTGAATTGTGATATCACTGTGATAATGTGAATTAGTCAAAGTTTTTCAGAGAATCAGGAAGAGAAAAAAAGGAAGATATTCTCCAGGGCCAACTCTAGAAGTGACTATTAAAACATCTGTCCAAATCCAATTGAACAAAACTCAGAAATGCCATCTCCAGTGAAATACAAAGAAGATTATATATAGTTCTGGGCACACACATCTCATTTGACCCAATGATGTACATCAATGAAAGACTGAAGGCCAATCCCCACTCCATGGGAGAATTTAAAAATAAATTTACTAATGAGGCCAAGAATTCAGAATCACAAATACTTCAGAACTAATAATAACTGCCTTCACTTGATATTATTCTATAAGGTAAATCCTACGATCAAGTTTCAATTTTAAATTCTTACAATTTTAAATTCTTAAATCCTTATGAAGAAGCATCATTTGGAGGGAGCAGTTTTCACAATTTATCATCCGTCAGCCTTTTTTTTAAAGATTTTATTTATTTATTGGACACACAGAGAGAGAGAGAGAGACTGAGAGAGATCACAAGTAAGCAGAGAGGCAGGCAAGCAGGGAGCTTCCCTTTGAGCAGAGCCCGATGTGGGGCTGGATCCCAGGACCCAGAGACCATGACTTGAGATGAAGGCAGAGGCTTAACCCACCATCCACGTGATGAGAGAGCCCCTCAGGTGCCCCTCATCCATCAGCCTTAATTGTTTGGAGGAAAATGTGTGGAGGAATAATGCCTTAGGGAGCTAATCTCTCTAAAGAATTTTCAAGTCTTTACCCCTTCAAGGTTTTTGCACAGTTCTGATACCCTCTAATCATCCAGCTGATTTCTACAGTGACAGGCCTGATAAAACCTGTCCTCAAACCAGGAATAGAGCTTGAAACATACCAGTCAAGAGCAACTTTGAGTCTTTAAAGGAATTTATCATCATTTCTTTGTTTTTGGTTAATATCTGAAATAGTTCTATATTACACTTGCATAATTTCTCCAGACCTGACTTTGAAGGAGGCATTCAGTTCCAGCTAGTTCCATATTTTGGCAAGAACTATAATTCTATATATAAAAAAATATATTTTATAGCGCCTGGGTGGCTCAGTGCATTAAAATCTCTGCCTTCGGCTCAGGTCATGATTCCAGGTTCCTGGGATTGAGTCCCACAGTGGGCTCTCTTCTGAGCAGGGAGCCTGCTTCCATTCCTCTCTCTCTGCCTGCCTCTCTGCCTTCCTGTGATCTCTGTCAAGTAAATAAATAAAATTTTTAAAAAACATATTTTATACCAGTTATTCATGTTTATTAACTAAGATATCCCAATACAAATAATACAAACAGTTGCTCTTTATTAATACCTTCAACCAAGATCAAAAAAATATGTCATATTTTCTCCAAAAATTTTATATCATCTGATAGATCCGATATATATAAAATTACATTTAAAGTTTTTAAAATATCAGCAAATATTTTCATTTAAATGCAAATTTGAAAAAAATCTACTTTTCCAAACACGACTTTTTATCCTATATTTTTTAATTTTGTCGACAACTGATATATTGTTTAGCAAGACTATAAATGTTAGATCGAAAAAATGATTAATAGATGTAGGTTCAAATTATTATGTTCCATTAAAAATGATTTAGTCTTTGATGAACATCTGTTTGGTAATATGTTGTATCCAGATATAGTAAATTCATGACATATATAAAATTATAGGAAAATGACACATTCCGTTCCATTTATGAGTAGAGCTTTTAAAATGCTATTTGTCAAAACCTGTCATCTTGTCATTATGTAGCATTATGTAGCATTTAAAAAATGTATACTCTTCACTTCGAAGTCTTTTAGAAATCTAAAATATGACTTTCTATGGTTTGTGTTTCCATATTCCTTTATTGCCAGTTTGAACAAT
>NW_026748469.1:0-1915 GCF_022355385.1 Mustela nigripes
GGGTTAGGGCCTAGGACATGGCAGGTCTGATCTGCAGACTCCGAGGCGAGCTCCCTGGGATCTGAAGACAGAGCGCATGTCAGGCGGTCGATCAGGCTGGAGTTAGTATCCATGAGGGTCGTTGAATGTGGGGCTGGGCTCATGGGGCCATAGATGTTTCTCCCACTCTAGGGATTTTGTGCAGGGACAAATAACAAGATATCCTTCTGTGGGGCAGGAGAAGTCTCATTTTATGGCTCAGGGGTTCCCCATATGGAAAGACTGGAGACCAGGCCTATAGGTATGGATGCCTGAAAGCCAATTTAGGGTGAGGATTAGGGCCTGGAGGCATGGCAGGCCCGATCTGATGGCTCTGTGGCAAGCTACCCAGGGAGCTGAGTTGAAAATGGGGCTCAGGCTCAGGGTCACAATATGGGTTTGTGTCCATGTGATCTCCGAACTTGGGGGCTACCTCAGGGGCCATGCAGGTTTCTCCTAATCTGGTTTTTTTTTTTTTTTTTTTTTTTTTTTTTTTTTTGCAGCTCCATAGCACACAGTTTCCTTCTGGAGGGAAGGCAGAGTCTTGTGGTGTGGCTCCAGAATCTCCATTCTTAAGGGCTTGTGGGCCAGGACTTTGGAGACGGAAGTCTGAAAACCCAAGCTAGGGTTTGAGTTAGGGCCTAGGGCATGGCCGGCCTGATCTGCAGATGCCGAGGCAAGCTCCCCGGAATCTGATGTAGGGCAAGTGTCAGGTGGCCGCTCAGGCTGGAGTTTGTGTCTATGAGGTCTGCCGAATGTGGGGGTGACCTCATGGGGCCATGGAGGTTTTTTCTGCTCTGATGTTCATGCTCAGCTGCAAAAAGGAAGGATTCCTTGTGGTGTACAGGAGGAGTCCTGTTTTACGCTTTAGGTGTCCCCCATATGGAGGGATTCAAGAGGAGGGCTTTGGGTATGGATGCTTGAATACCCAACCTAGGTTCAGGATTAAGACCTAGGGGCATTGCAGGTCCTATCTGCTGGCTCTGGGGCTAGCTACGTGGATGGCTGGCTGGAGGTCAGAGCTCAGGCTGTGTGACAGACTTCAGTAAGTTAAGGGTGGCCTACAAAAGCATGGTGGCATCGAGGGAAGTGCAGTTTCTCCTAAATTAAGGGCTTATTCAGCTCTGTAGGGCACACTTTCCTTCTGGAGGGCAGGAAGAGTCCTGTGGTGTGGCAACAGAGTCCCAACCTGGAGGTCTTGTAGTCTAGGACTCTGGGAATGGAAGCCTGAAAACCCAAGCTAGGGTTAGGGTTATGGCCTAGGAGATGGCAAGCCTGATCTGCAGATGCTGAACAAGTTCCACGAGACTTCTACTTATGGCAAGGGTCAGTTGGTCACTCAGACCAGAGTTTGTGTCCATGAGGGCCGCTGAATATGTTGCTGGCCTTATGGGGCCATGGGTATTTCTCCTGCTCTGGGGGTTTTGCTCAGCTCCAAATAGCAAGCTTTCCTTCTGGGAGACACGAGGAGTCCTGTTTTATGGCTCTGGGGTCACCCATACGGAGGGATTTGAGAGGAGGTATCTAGGTATGGATGCTGGAAAACACAACTTAGGGTAAAGATCAGGGCCTAGGTGCATGGCAGTCCCAATCTGCTGTCTCTGGGGTGAGTTACCCTGGGGGCTGAGTTGAAAATGGATTTTATGCTGAGGGTTACAAGATGGGTTTGCGTCCAAGGCAGCCCTTGAAAATGGGGGTGGCCTCAGGGACCATGCAGGTTTCTCCTACTTTGAGGGTTTGACACAGTTCCAAATAGCAACGGTTCCTTCTGGAGGTGGACTCGTTCTTTGTGTCACTCAGACATCACCCATATGGAGGGATTTGAGACCAAGCCTCCAGGGACAGTTGCTTGAAAACCCAAGCTACAGTTAGGATTAGGACCTAGGGTCATGGCAGG
>NW_026748470.1:0-1915 GCF_022355385.1 Mustela nigripes
CCTCCTCGGCCTCGAGATTCGGCTCCCTTTATGAAGGGGCCGTCATGAACAGAAAATCCAAGCTGAGCCAACATCTGATCCTCGCTCTGACTTCAGAAGCATAAGATATTGCTTCAGATCTTCAGGGTGTACATGCCGTGCCCTCGCCCTGAAACCCAAGTCTAGCTGTCCCTAAGACCCAATTTTAACCAGATATCTGGTTGTCCAGTCGCCTCTCCCCAGGGCTCTACTCTGGAATCCCTCATTTGGTGGGACCCCTGAGTTTGAAAAACAAAACAAAACAAAACAACAACAACAAAAAACGGACTTCTTCCGTCCCACAGAATGACCCCAAACTCTTTGGATTGGGCCAAACCCCCAGGGAGTAAGACTCGTCCATTTCCCATGAAGTCACCCGGAAATTTCATGACCATGGATGGCATGATATCCAGAGATAAATACTTGAGCAAGAGCCTAACCCTTGCCCTTTTTTCATATCCCGAAAAGTTCTCCTCATGGTCTGTAGATCAGTCCTGCCATACCTATGACCTGAAACATAAGCCCAGTTTCTGTTTTCAGACAACTTTCCAAACAGCCCTGGCCTACACAGCCTACAGGCTTAGAACCCTGGAGCCAAGCGGAGTACTGTACTTGCCCTCTCCAAGGGAATTCTGTTCCCATTCCCATGGCCACAACGCTACTAATAGGATAAACCTCCAAAGTCCCTGATGCCATCCCAATAGTGGTGGCTTCCCCGGACAAACAGGAGCAATCTGAGCCCATCTGAGAACCTACCTGCACTCAGAATTGTAGACTGCTATCCCCAGAGGTAAAAAGGAACGAACAGGCCCCTAGGCCCTAATCGGATACATTGCTTTGGTTTCCAGGCATCTCTACTCAGAGGCCTGGATTTCAGTACCAGCATATGGCTGTTTCTTGACTCACCCACCAGAACAAATCTCATCTACACATGGGAAATTGTACGTGGGAGTGATGTCAAAGCCTCTGTTTAGGAGAACCCTTCATGGCCCCAGTGCCACCACGTCATTCCAAGGTATCCATAGACACAAAAACATATTAGGGCCCATCCACAGGAGAGTCCATTTCAACTCAGAGTAATCGGTTGCTCCGCGAGATCCAGCAGATCTAACTTGTCTTGTTGGTAGGAGATAATTGGAATGCGAGGTGGGCTACACAGCCATCCATCCTTAGAACCCTGCTTGGAATCATTGTCCTGTAGCCAACCAACAGGTCTCTATTGTCCTGCAGAAGAATCTTTGAAGTTGGGAGCTTCTCAAAACTCCCATCGTGAGAAAACCCCCATGGCCACGTGATCCCCACCCCCCTTCATGAAGTGGCCCTCAGGGACATAAGGTCCAACCTGAGCAATCGTCTGATCCTCACCCTGAATTCAGATGCACGAGATCTCGGTTCAGATCTGTAGATTGTGCCTGCCATGTCCTCACCCAGAAACCTAAGCCTAGCTTGTGTCCTCAGACTTCCATCGTAGGACTAATGGCCCACAAGCCCTCCAGTTTCGCAATCCAGAATTATAATGCAGCACTCTGCTGCCCTCCATATGAAAAACATTGCCTTCTGGGGCTACACAGACATCCCAAATGAAGATCAACCTGCACGCGACTTGGCTGTACCCAAAATATATAGGCTGACCTGGGCAATAATGCCCTTTCTGATTGAGGCTGAGCCTGGACCTCCTGGCTCCACCCAGACAGCTGGATGCTCACTGAGCACATCGGACCAGCCATTGCCTTAGGTCGTTATCTCTTCTCAACCTCGGTTTTCTGGATTTAGAACCTAGACCTTATCTCCAATCACTGCCCATGTTTGAAAATGATGCAGAAATCAGAACTCTTTCCCGATGGCAAGAAACCTTGTGGTAGGTTTGCTGTATAATGTTCAGTGTAGTGGATACCAG
>NW_026748471.1:0-1915 GCF_022355385.1 Mustela nigripes
TCTGGGGACAGAATTCTCAATGTCTCACCAAGGGTTTGGGTAGGACCAAAGCGCATGGCAAACCTTATCAGCCACAGCTAAGGCAAACTCCTGGGGACTGAGTTGAGGGCTGAGGGCTTGGGTCAGGGTGTGTGTCATGCTCTTGGTTTGAGTTTCTTTTTGGGTGGCAAGTGGAGTTCTCTGGGTTTGCAGAGGTTGTCCGCAGTGTGTAGGGCTTGGGAGCCAGGCTTCTGGGGATGGAAGACTCAAAGCTAAACCCATCATTTGGTGCAGGACCTGGGGGCATAGCGGACCCAATCTGCAGTCTTTGAAGTGAGCTTCCCAGGATGCTGAGTTGAGGGCCTGTGTCAGCGTGAGTGTCAGACTCTGAGTTCATGTCCAGAGGACCACAGAAATTGGGGGTTACCCCTGTTGGCATGCAGATTTCTCCTACTCTGAAGCCTTTCCAAAGTTTGACATGGCACAGTTTTCTTCTGGGTGACATGCAGAGTCCTCTGGTATTGCTCAGCTGTCCCCAGTCTCTGGGGCTTTGGAGGCTGGCTCTTCAGGAGACAGACCTCTAAGGAACGCAACTTAGGGTTAGCATTCAGGTCTAGTGGCATGGCAGGCTTGGTCTGGCAATGATGTGGCAAACTTCACAGGGGTCTCCTATGAGTGTGTGCTTTAGTGTTAATTTCAGGTTCTGGGTTTGTTTCCAAGGGTGCACTAAATTTGGTCATATCCTCTGATGGGCACAGAGATTTCTACTGACTGTATCCATTCTGGAGTTCCAAATGGTTGCCAGCTGGAGGAAACTGCCATTTCAAACTCCAGAAAGGACTCAGAGTAGGAGAAATCTGCATGCCCATATGAGGCCATCCAAATTTCAGTGGCCAGCTGGACGTAATCCCAGATTCTGAAACTCACCCTGACCCACCCTCTGAACTTAGCTCTCTGAAAACATCAAAACACCACTAGGAGATGCCATCTGCCATGCCCCTA
Organism: Mustela nigripes; assembly: GCF_022355385.1. Taxonomy (NCBI): domain Eukaryota; kingdom Metazoa; phylum Chordata; class Mammalia; order Carnivora; family Mustelidae; genus Mustela; species Mustela nigripes. Next base: position 982 of record NW_026748471.1, read on the forward strand.
GGCCCTAACCATAACCATATTTGGCACCTGAGAAGCCCATCCCCGTGATGTGGAACAAATGGAAGGAACTGGGGCATTGTCAGAGGACTCAGAAGGAAACAATGCCATTCAGATCTCCAGAAAGGATTAATGGCAGGAGAAATCTTCATGCCACCTGACACCGCCCCCCCATTCAGTATGCCCTAATAGAAACCTGGAGTCTGAAACTCACTCTGGCCCTGACTTCATTTCAGTCGCCCCAGGAAATTCTCCATTGTACCTTAAGCTTGGTCCTGCCATGCCCCAGGACCTAACCCTAACCCCATATTGGGTTCTGAGGGGTCCAACCCCAAAAGCCTGTATCCAAAGACCCAGGGTTTGGGGACCTTGAGCAACACCAGAGGACGTAGCCTGCCACCAAGAAAGAAACTGTGGTCTTTGGAACTATGGAAAGGATTCCAAGTAGGAGAAATGTGGAAATCCCCCTGAGGCCACCCCAACATTCAGCAGCCCCATGGACAACAATGCAGAGCCTGACACTCATTCTTTTTTTTTTTTTTTAATTTTTTATTTTTTATAAACATATATTTTTATCCCCAGGGGTACAGGTCTGTGAAACACTCATTCTTAAGCAAGCCATCAAATCTTCCCTCTAGAAAGGTCAAATAAAAGCTGGCAGATTAGGCTAGCCATACCCCTAGTCCCTAACCCGTACCCTAGGTTGGGTTCTGAGGCCTCCATCCCCAAGAGCCTGGATCCAAAGATCCAAAGATTGGAGACACTTGAGGAATACCAGTGGCCTCAGCCTGCCATCCACAAGGAAACCATTCGATCTGGAACTCTTGAAAGCATTCTGAATAATAGAAATCTGCATGCCCACATCTGGTAACACTGACATTCAGGGGGCACCTGGACACAAACCTGGAGCTTGACACCCAACCTGAGCTAGACCCTC
>NW_026748472.1:0-1915 GCF_022355385.1 Mustela nigripes
TCCTCCCAAATGCTGCACATCTTATAGACTAAAGGAAAATGCCATGAACTAACAAGCACCCTTACTTTGAATACAAAATGGTGCCAACCAGAAGCAGACCTTCTTCTGCATCATAAAGGCATTCCTATACTTCACATCAGTCCATGAAGACTAAAAGGATATCCCCATAAGTAATAATATTTGGGTGTTCTGCATTTATACTAACATATAGGACCTCCTAGTATAAGTTGATACAGTAATTTAAATAATTTATGTTTAAATTTAACAATATACCTCAATAAGAAACATGTTTGTGGGCACCTAGGTGGCTCAGTCATTAAGCATCTGCCTTTGGCTCAGGTCATGAATTCAGGGTCCTGGGATGGAGCCCCTCTTTAGGCTCCCTGCTCTTTGGGAAGCCTGCTTCTCCCTCTCCCACTTTGCCTGCTTGTGTTCCTGCTCTTGCTGTCTCTCTCAGTCAAATGAATGAATGAATGAATGAATGAATGAATAAAATCTTTAAAAAAAGAAGAAACACATTTGTACTTTATAGTACTAGAAAGTAAATATACAAGAGAGCCTGCGTGGCTCAGTTAGTTAAGCATCTGCCTTTAGCTCAGGTCATGATCTCAGGGTCCTAGGATCTAGCCCTATGTCAGGCTCCCTGCTCAACCAGGAGCCTGCTTCTCTCTCTCCCTTGTCCCAACGCCCTAGAACTCATGTGCTCTTTCTCTTTCTCAAATAAATAAATAGAATCTTTTTTTTTAAGTAAACATAAGAATTTGCACTATTTGCCTGATGGGAGTTATTGATAGAAACAAGGAGAATAGAAATAGTAGCAGACTTAGAGGATGATTGTGGAGCTTAACAGAGCAAGAAGAAAAGAAAAAAAGTGAAGAATGGAAGAGCCAGGGAGGGAAGAGAGAAGGAGAGTAAAAAGGTATTACATAAGCATAGGGTAAAATGTTGTGTGATGACCACATGTTGTTGAGCAAATTAAAGAGTAGTAATAATAAAAGCATTTGTTGAACACTCATCATATGCCAGGTAAAATGTGAAGTTCTGACTGTGTAATATTTAATCATCTTTGAAAAAGAAAAAAAAGTAGGTAAGCTTCTAACACTACTAGAATTAGATAGCTAGATGGGATATTTTGCAGAATTTTTCTCTAACTTCAAAATTCCAGAGATGGCTTTTAATGTATAGGAAATTCTGCTTCAGAACCTCGCATGGTGTCCATACATTAACTAAACAAATATTCCAGACTTTTTTTTTAAAGGAGATAGTGAAACAATTTTAAGTATCTTAAAGTCAGGATAAAATGGCCATATATGCACAAATTTTTGAAATCTCTTTCTTTAAAGATTTATTTATTTAATAATAAATAAAGAGAGAGAGAGAAAGAGCAAGCATGCATGCAAGGGGGTGGGGGCAGAAGGAGAGGGAAGGAGAGAGAGAATCTCAAGCAGACTTCCCACTGATCATGGAGCCTGACATGGGGACCAGTTCCACAACCCATGAGATCACGACCCATGCAATGACCACCTGAGCCAAAATCAAGAGTCAAATGCTTAACCAGCTGAGCCACCCAGGTGGCCTTCTTGAAATCACTTTCGAAATCACTCTTGAAAGTGAATGACATGAACTTAAAAAATAAAAACAGTAAAGAACAGATCTTTCATGATGAAACAAACAAACCAACAAAAGGTCCAATCTTATAACACAACCTTGCACCAAATTAAGATATAATGCCAGGAATTGAAAAGGGACTTCCTTTCCAGAGAAAAATATGCAAAGTACTAGCAAGTGGGAAAATTCTGGAAAACCCACAGTGCTGACAGGTCAGGAGCAGAAAGAGCATAGCTGGTTGCTAGCCTCTTTCCCAAGATGGCAAAAAAGGGCTCAAGGCCCACACTTGGAAGAATGGTCAAATTTA
>NW_026748473.1:0-1914 GCF_022355385.1 Mustela nigripes
TTCTCCTAAAGAGAGGCTTTCACACAGCTCCATCGTGCAAGTTTCCCATGTGTAGATGAGATTTGTTCTGATGGGTGAGTCAAGAAACAGCCATATGCTGTTATTGAAATCCAGGCCTCTGAGGAGAGATGCCTGGAAAACAAAGCAATGGATCCGATAGGTGCCTAGGGGCCTGTACGTTCCTTTTTACCTCTGGGGACATCAGTCTACGGGTCTGAGTGCAGGTAGGTGCTCAGATGGGCCCAGTATGCCCCTGTTTGTCCTGGGAAGCCCCAAATATTGGGATGGCCTCTAGGACTTTGTAGGTTTATCCTATTAGTAGTGTTGTGGCCATTGGAATGGGCACATACAATTCCCTTGGAGAGGGCAAGCACAGTCGTCAGGTTTGGCTCCAGGGGCCTGAGACTGTAGGGTGTGTAGGCCAGGGCTGTTTGGACAGTTGTCTGAACACACAAACTCGGGTATGTTTCGGGTCATAGGTATGGCAAGACTGAACTACAGACCATGAGGAGAACTCTTCGGGATATGAAAAAAGTGCGAGTGTGAGGCTCTTGCTCACGTTTTTGTCTCTGGATATCGTGTCACTCATGGTCGTGAAATTTCTGGGTGACTTCATGGGTAATGGACGAGTCTTACACTCTGGGCGTTGGCCCCGTCCAAAGAGTTTGGGGTCATCCTGTGGGATGGAAGAAGTCCTTTGTTCTGTTGTTGTTGATTTGTTTTGTTTTGTTTTTCAACCTCAGGTGTCCCACCAAATGAGGGATTCCAGAGTAGAGCCCTGGGGAGGGGCGACTGGACAACCAGAAATCTGGCGATAAATTGGGGCCTAGGAACATGTCAAGCTTATTATGTCATCTAATGGTCCAGCCACTGAGAGGACGTACTACAGGACAGGATTCAGGCTGAGGGTCACAATGCGTGTTTTTGCCCTCGTCACACTCAAGAATGGGCGGGCCTCAGGGTGAATGCTGGTTTCACCTACACTAACGTTGGACAACATGCCAACCACAGGGTTTCTTGCCATGGGTAAGGAAGAGGTCTGATTTTTGCATCACAGTCACCGCTGGGCAGTCATTGGAGATAAGGTCTAGGTTCTGAAGCCTGAAAACTGAGGTAGGGCAGAGATGATGACCTAAGGCCATGGCGGGTCTGATGGGCTCAGTGTGCGGTCAGCTGTCTGGGTGTTTGTCACGAGGTCCGGGCTCAGGTTGTCAGACAGTGAATTAGTGCCCAGGTTAGACTATATATTTTGGGTGCATTCGAGTGCCGTGTAGGCTATTATCTGAAGAACTATTCAGGATATGAAGAATGAGCGAGTGTGAGGCGTATGCTCCGGCTTTTGTCTCTGGATTTGTTATCAGCGATGGCCGTGGAATGTTGGGGAGGCCTCATGGGACATGGACGAATCTTGTTCTCTGTGGATTTGGCCCGACCCAATTGCTTTTCGTCAATCTGTGGGATGGGAGTACTCCTTTCAGGTTTGTTACCTCAGGTGTCCCACCAAAGAGGAATTCCAAAGCAGAGCCCTGGGGAATACTGAAGAGACACCCGAAATATGGTTAAAAATTGGGGCCTAGGGGCATGGCAAGCCCAATGCATGTTTATGCCCTCGTCGAACTCAAGAATGGGCGGGGCCTCAGGGTGAATGCTGGTTTCTCCTTCACTGAACGTTTGACAACATGCCAACCACAAGGTTTCTTGCCATGGGTAAGAATAGGTTCTGATATCTGCATCACAGTCACCCCTTGGCAGTGATTGGAGATAAGGTCTAGGTTCTGAAGCCTGAAAACTGAGTTAGGGAAGAGTTGATGACCTAAGGCCATGGCGGGTCTGATGTGCTCAGTGTGCGGTCAGCTGTCTGGGTGTTGGTCATCTTCTCTTCCCTACCTCAGTTTTCAGGCTTCAGAATCTACA
>NW_026748474.1:0-1914 GCF_022355385.1 Mustela nigripes
CTCCTACACTGTTGGTGGGATGCAAGCTGGTGCAACGACTCTGGAAAACATCATGGAATTTCCTCAAAAAGTTGAAAATAGAACTGCCCTATGACCCAACCTTTGCACTACAGGGTATTCACTCTAAAGATACAAGTCTAGTGATCCAAATGGGCATGTGCACCCGAATGTTTTTAGCAGCAATGACCACAGTAGCCAAACTATGGAAATAATCTAGATGCCCATCAACAGATGAATGGATAAAGAAGATGTGGCACACACACACACACACACACACACACACACAATGGAATAATATGCAGCCATCAAAAGAAATGAAATCTTGCCATTTGTGACAACATGGATGGAACTAGAGAGTATTATGCTTAGTGAAATAAGTCAATCAGAGAAAGACAGCTATCATATGATCTCCCTTACATGAGGAAGTGGAGATGCAACATGGGGGTGGTTCGGTGTTAGGAAAATAATAAATGTAACATGATGGGATCGGGAGGGAGACAAACCATAAGTGACTCTTAATCTCACAAAATAAACAGGGTTTCTAGGGGGTGTCAGGAGACGGTGGTGGGGTTATGGACATCAGGGAGGGTATCTGCTATGGTGAGTGCTGTGAAGTGTGTAAACCTGGTGATTCACAGATCTGTACCCCTTTGGCTAAATTTACATTATATGTTTATATAAAAATTTTTAAAAATTAAAAAAAATTAAAAAAAAATAAAACAAAATAAATAAAAAATCAACACATACACTACACTTGCACAGCACACTTCGATCAAAATATAATTCCTTGGTCTTTCTCATATGGGCAGCCCTAAGTTACTCTTACTAATGAGAGATAACACAAGTTTAGTCATTATATATATATATATATATATATATATATATATATATAACCTTTTGTTTTTCTTTTTGACATTTGTATCTTGAAGACAGTGCCGACATTGCTTCCTTAAAATAACAATAATAATAATTCCATGGTCACATAAAAGTCTGGATCTTGGTAACCAGACAACATGGTTCTGGTTCAGATAAGGATGAAGACACAACCTCTTCCCAGGGAGCAAAGCCCACACCCTCAGGGATCCTGACATGTCTCATGGGTGATGAGTTCCTTTGCTCCATGGAATTTTCTGAGTGCAAAGGATATAGGCACCCTTCATGGTTCATTCTGTTTTCTTCATAAATTCCCCAGTTAAAGTCAATAGTGATTCACTGGGTCAGGTTTCAGAGACCAGGATGGTCCACCAGGTGAGCAGCAACCCCTATCTCCCCCACACACTGTCAAGGAAGGCAGGGGCTTGTGTTCCACTGGGAGAATAATGAGCCAAGCTCCTAAACAACCTACACTCCTCCTATGTTTCTCCCCCTCACAAAGGGCACAGCACCCTGTTACAGTTCTGAGTCTGAGCTTTAATTAAAAAAAAAAAAAAAAGTTTCTACTATCAGAAAGTGGTTCACAGAAGAGAAAAGCATGAGTCCCCATGAAGGGTTTTTTAATTCCTCAAAAGATTGTTTTCCCATTGTTTCATTTAAACAGGAAATAAAAACACACAGATCGCCCCTTCCACTAGCAGGTATGATTCACTGTGGTGAATTAAAGAGCAGGAAATAAGAATAATAGCCATTCTGATGACCCGCCATTTCCATAATCAAAGGTTTTTTTTTTTTTAAGATTTTATTTATTTTTCAGAGAGAGAGAGAGGAGCGAGAGTGAGCATAAGTAGATAGAGAGGCAGGCAGAAGCAGAGGGAGAAGCAGGCTCCCTGCCGAGCAAGGAGCCCGATGTGGAACTCGATCCCAGGATGCTGATATCATGACCTGAGCCAAAGGCAGCTGCTTAACCAACTGAGCCACCCAGGCGTCCCTCCCATAATCAAAGTTTTGAAACTTCACTGACATGCAAAGAAAGGAACA
>NW_026748475.1:0-1914 GCF_022355385.1 Mustela nigripes
GTTGTGGCCTCTCAGGAAATGTCTCATCCTCACTGCTCTCTGAATACAACTATTTCCCAGTCAATAGGGGTTACCTCTCCATCTGTCCCCATGCAGAACATCATCCCACCTAACCATAGGAGCTCAAGATGCTGGGGTGTCATAGAAGAGGCATATCAATAGACTTCTGGAGAGATAATATATCAGCTGAGACCTGAATTTCATACCAAGTTAGCCCAGCCAAGAGAACGGAGGATAGAATGTTCCAAGCAGACAGAACAGCAGGTGGGGAGGCTTCCAGATAAGAGAAAATTTAGCCAGAAGACTCTTGGCCAAAGCAGAAGGCTGCAGAACCCCAGAAGTGGGGTGAATCAGTTACTAAGAGTAGTTGAAGAATCTTTATGTGAGCTTATGTGACAATGGCCTGGGTAAAAAAACAAATGACCCTGGATTTCAGGGTCACATAAAAACAACTTCTGAGCCCAGAGAAGTATTTTGACATTGTGAATTTTCTCAATCATTATCCTAAAAGTATAATGATTGTCAGGTTGTTTTTGGAATAAGAACTTTCAGATTGGGACCAGGACCTTATATTCAAATAGTCATGTTCCATTGACCTAGACTTCACCTCTACCCTCCCCTTCTCCAATCCCATTAAGTGTCTGCTGGCTGATCTGACTCTCTACCCAATAGAAAATCAATCTCATAAATAAATGCATTCCCAGGTGTTACTGACAAATTATAGTGTTATATAAATAATGTTGATACTAAATAGTATTAAATGGACACTTTCTCTTAAACATGCATGTATGCACTTTGAGAAATGATTCCTGAAGATACCATGTGTGTCTTGAGAGTAACAGATAGTTGCATCTGGAATTTTCTAAGGAAAAGGGACCCATCCATCTTAGGAGGCAAGGGAACCTGCCTACTGTTTTCCATAGTGGCTGCACAAATTTACATTCCCATCAGCAGTGCACAGGGGTTCTTTTTTCTTCACACCTTCTCTCTTTTGTTTTTTAATAACTGCCATCTGAACAGCTGTGAGATGTTATGTCTTGTGTGTTTGATTTGCATTTCCCTGATGATGAGTGGTGTTGAGCATCTTTTCATATATTGGCCATCGTATGTCTTCTTTGAAGAGATGTCTATTCAGATCCTCTGTCCATTTTTAAAAAGATTTTATTTATTTATTTGACAGAAATCACAAGTAGGCAGAGAGAGAGGAAGGGAAGCAGGCTCCCTGCCAGGCAGAGAGCCCAATGCGGGGCTTGATTTCAGGACCCTGGGATTTTGACGTGAGCCGAAGGCAGAGGCTTTAACCCCCTTAGCCACCCAGGTGCCCCTTCTGTGCATTTTTAAGCAGGTTATTTTTATTTTATTTTTTGCTATTGACTTATATGACTTCCTTACATATTTTGGATATTAACTTCAATCAGATACATAGTATGCAAATATTTTCTCCCACTCCATAGGTTCCCTTTTCATTTTTTGTTTGTTTGTTTGTTTCCTCTCAAAAAAATAAAAGTAGAAGTGCTGTAGCTGTAGGTTCCAGTAATCCCACTTCTGGGTCTAAATCCAAAGCAAATGACATCAGTATCTTAAAAAAAAAAAAATCTGCGCTTTCATGTTCATTGCAGTATTATTCACAATAGCCAGGATATGGAAACAGTCTAGGTATTGATGGATAAATGGATAAGAAAAAAAAATTTATATATATATATGATTCATATATATTCATATATATGTGTGTGTATGCACACACACACACACACACACACACACACACACATATATATAAAATACAGCCATAAAAAGAAGGTGATCCTGTCATTTGCAACATGGATGAACCTAGAGGACATGATGCTGAGTGGAATAAGACAGACAGAGAAAGACAGACACCAAATGAAATCACTTAGGCATGGGTTCCAAAAA
>NW_026748476.1:0-1272 GCF_022355385.1 Mustela nigripes
ACCTGGCCCTGACCTTCACCTGACCCTGACCCTGACCCTAATCCTAACCATGACCTTAACACTGACCACTACATAACCCTGTCCGTGACCCGAAGTGGACTTTAACCAATACCTGATCCTGACGCTAAACCTGACACTGGCCCTAAACTTCACCCTGACCCTGACCCAGGCCTGACCATCAACCAAACCCTGACCCTAACAGTGACTCTGACCCAAACCTAACACTAACCCTGAGACTGAATGTGAGCCTGACCCTAACTCTACCCCTAAACGTAACCCTAACCCTGACACTACCACGGGTCCTCTGCTGAGCCTATCGCTGAACCTAACCCTAACACTATACTCTAACCCTACTGCGAACCCAGACCCTAAACATGTCTAACCCTAACCCTCAACCTAACTCTAACCCTAACACTAACCCAAAACTTTAACAATAACCCTTACCCTATACCTGACTATGATCATAACCCTAACCCTGAACTTTGCCTCTACCAGAACCTGACACTAAACCTGACCCTGGCCCTGACCCTAAACCTAACCATGACACTAACCCTGACCACTACATAACCCTGTCCCTGACCCGAATGTGGACTTTAAACCAATACTTGATCCTGACCATAAACCTGACACTGGCCCTAGACTTCACCCTGACCCCAACCCAGGCAAAGACCAGAAACCTAAGTCTGACCCTAAGTGACCCTGACCCTCACCCTAACATTAAACCTGATACTGAATGTGAGCCTGAACCTATCTCTAAACTTAAACGTAACCCTGACCCTGACACTAACACGGGCCCTGACCCAAAACCTAATGCTGAACCTCACCCTAAAAAAACCCCTAAAATTATCCCTGACACTGACCCTAACGCAGTCTAACCCTAAGCCTCAAACTACCTCTAAGCCTAACTCTAACCCCACTTTAACAATTATCCTGACCCTCTCCCTGAACCTGATCATAACCCTAACTCTGAACATTGCCTATGTCAAACCTTAACCTTAAAACTGACCTGGCCTTGACCTTAACACTGACCCTAACCCTGACTTTAAACCTAACTCTGACACAATCCGTGAGCCTGAAGAGATTAGTAACCCTAAAGCTAACCCTGATCCTGAACCTACTCATAAAACAGAACCTAAACATAAAGCTGACCTTACCATAACCATGAACCTAACTCTGACCCTGACCCTAACCCTGACACTAAACCTGTCCCAAACCTAACCCTGACACAGACATGAACCTTGCCCCCAAACCAAAACTAGAACCTGACCCTAA
>NW_026748476.1:1372-1914 GCF_022355385.1 Mustela nigripes
CTGATCCTGAACCTACTCATAAAACAGAACCTAAACATAAAGCTGACCTTACCATAACCATGAACCTAACTCTGACCCTGACCCTAACCCTGACACTAAACCTGTCCCAAACCTAACGCTGACCTGACATGACATTGCCCCCAAACCAAAACTAGAACCTGACCCTAAAACTGACCATGACCCTAATCCTGACCCTAAACCTAACCGTGAGCCTAACACTGACCCTGAGCCTGACTCTGACCGTAACGCTAACCCTGAACCTACTGTGAGCCAGACCCTAAACCTAACCATGAACCTAACCCTAACCCTGACCCCTACCCAGGCCTTACGCTAACCCTGACCCCAAAGACGTCTAACCCTAACCCTTGACGCTGACCCAAATCCTAACCCTGACGCTGACCTAACCCGGACACTAACCCTAAACCTGACCGTGACTTGTGCTTGACCCTAACCCTAAACTTAATGGTAACTCTAACCATGACACTAATAAGCACTCTGAACCTACACAGCATGCTGACCCTGACCCTAACACAAACCATAAG
>NW_026748477.1:0-1914 GCF_022355385.1 Mustela nigripes
CCAAAACCAGGATGCAAAAGGGAAGCCTCTCGTGAGGTGAGGTGAGGCCGGCCCACAGCAGGACAGCCTGGAGGGGAGTTGCTCTTCAGGGCACAGCCTTTTGGAAACTGAAGCCTGTTTCTTAAAAACTGGCCAGTGCTTAGGGCAGTCAGCCCTTATGGAGAGTCCGAGGACAGCACCTGCTGGAGTCCATCCTACTGGAACCCAGTAGGAGCTCGTACTTGCTGGGCTTTGCTGGGATTAAGACTGCCCCACTGTCAAGGACACCATTCCCTTCTCCAGTCTTACCAGGGATGCTGCCAGCTGCTGTGTGCTGCACCTGGGTGGAGCTGCTGTACTGGAGCCTATTAGGGGTCATTTCACTGGTAATCCCTGCTCCAAGTCAGGCTGGGGGATCCAGGCAGCCAGCCTTGTTCACTGATTTAGTCTCAGCAAATAAACATATTGTTAGGCTTCAAAATAAACCTGATATGTTTAGGAATTTGCATCAAAGTATTTTCCTCAAAATGGACCAAAGACCTAAATGTGGGATGCCTGGGTGGCTCAGGAGGTTAAGAGTGTGCATTCAGCTCAGGTCATGATCCTGGGGTCCTGGGATCAGAGTGCTACATTGGGCTCTCTGCTCAGTGGGGAGGCTGGTTCTCTTTCTTCCTCTACCTGCTGCTCCCCCTGCTTGTGTTCTCTATCTGTCAAATAAATAAATAAATAAATAAAATCTTTTTTAAAAAAAGACCTCAGTTTAAGACTTGAAACCATAAACCTCCCGGAAAAAAAAAAAAAAACATAGACGATAATCTCTTTAGCATCAACTTTAGTTAACAGTTTTCTAGACACGTGTCTTCAGGCAAAGGGAATGAAAGCAGACATAAACGACTGGGATTACATCAAAATAAAGGACTTCTGTACAGTGAAGGAAGCCATCAACAAAGAGAAAAGGCAACCAACTAAATGGGAAAAGGTACCCATAAATGACATATTTAATAAGGGGATAATACCCAAAATATATAAAGAATGTACACAACACCAAAGAAACAGATAATCTGATTAAAATGGCAAAGGAGCTGAACAGACTTTTCTTTTTTTTTTTTAAGAAGACATGTGGTTGCTCAAGAGACACACGAAAGATGTTCAACATCACTTCCCATTTGGGAAATACAAATCAAAACCCCAATGAGACCATCACCTCATCACCACCATCACCTCACACCCGTCAGAATGACTAAACTCAAAAACACAAGAAACGACAAGTGTTGTCAACGATGTGGAGAAATGGGAACTGTTGGTGGGAATGCAAATTGGTGCAGCCACTCAGGAAAACAATGTGGAGGTTCCTTAAAAAGTTAAATAGAAATACTATAGGATCCAATAATTCTCTTAATGGGTATTTATCCAAAGACAATGAAAACACTAATCCAAAAAGATATGCATACCCTCATGTTCATTGCAGCATTATTTACAATAGCCAAGATATGGAAGCAGCCCCAGTGCCCATCAATAGATGAATGGGTAAGGAAGGTATAATATATTAAATATGTATATAATGGAATACTACTCAGCCATAAAAAAGGGTGAGATCTTGCCATTTGTAACAACATGGGTGGACGTAGAGGGTATTATGCTAAGGGAGGTAAGTCAGACAAACAAGGACAAATGCCATATGAGTTCACTTACAGATGGAATTAAAAAATTAATAAATAAACAGACAAAAACTAGAAGTGGACCCATAAATGCAGAGAACAAACTGATGGTTGCCAGAGGGGAGAGGGGTGGGGGAATGGGCAATATGGGCGAGGGGGCGTGGGAGTTACAGGCTTCCACTTATGGGATGACTAAGTCACAGGGATGAAAGGAACAGCATAGGGAATATAGTCAATGGCATTATACCAGGGTTGTATGGTGACAGACAGTAGCTAT
>NW_026748478.1:0-1914 GCF_022355385.1 Mustela nigripes
TAACCATGGGCCCCACTTCTCCAGCTGTGGGCACCTGCCAGCAGTAGGCCGCACTGCCAGCCCCGAGGTGTGGGCACGCCCTTCTACTGCACAGCCTAGGGGGCCAGGGTGTAGAAGAGGGTGGTCCCGAAGGACGTGGGTGCAGGCAGTGGGCGTTGGTTGGAAAGGCAGGGGCTGAGACCTGTGGAGTCCTCTCTGAGTAGACACTCTGGGCCAGTGCTTTGAACTTTGCACCCCAACAGGCCTTTGTTGTCGGGGAAACCGTGTCAACACTCTGGACAACTAGTGAAGCCCAGCCCACTTGGCTCAGAGCACATGTTGGAAGGAAAGGATTTGGGGGGTATCTGGGACTGGTGGAGAGGCTGCCCAACTCATTCCTTGTCTTCCGAACCCTGTATCGTTGCCGAGTTTCCATGAGATCTAGAGTTCTGTGCGCTTGCACTCATTGAGAGTCAGACAGCAGGCTGCCAGACTTCAGTATCCCGGGGATCCTGGACATGGTGCGCGGAGTGCTACAAACTCCACAGGCCCTCCTGAAGCAGGCCGAAGCCCTTGGGCGAGGTGCTAAAAGACACATTTCCTCACTCCCTGCCTCTCCTTCTTCATGTCCCCCATTGGCGCTTGCTCATTCTCTCTCTCAAACCTCCCAGCCCTCCATCTACATCTATTGTCAGGGTTTGGGTGTCTCTGTCTCTCTGTCTCCTTCCTCCCGCCGTACCCCTTTCCTCCCTGTGTGGCTGACTCTGCCAGGCCCTTGCTCAGGACCCTGGGTGTGCAGCCATGCTGCAAGGGAGCGGAGCAGCCCCCTTGTGGGCACAGAAGGTCCCTCAAGGGCCCAGGGCCTCGGGTGAGCACACAAGCAAACGGGGCCGTGAGGAGGACCGAGCCCATCCAGACATCCAGAGTGGTGACTGACTGCCTCCTGGCCCAGCCGAGCACGGGCACAGGCCAGAGAGGACGTAGGCAGGGAGAGCGGGCGGGCTCTTGGCCTTGCCCTCTTGGGCCCCGGGAGCCTCAGCCCTGTTGATCCTCCAAGCCCTGCGATGCCCCAGGGCAGAGCATAGGTGATGAAAGGGCAAGCTCTGGGGAGGTTGGGAGGGGGCAGTGCCTGCTGTTTCTGCACAGGCCGCCTTCCGTCCCTGGCTCTCAGTCAGGAAGGGCCAGGGCGTTACTGGTTCTCTTCCCGGTGCCCTTGACGTCGAGGCTCCTTGACCCAAGGCAGATCCTGAATCACCCCCAGTTATCAGCTGTGATAGGTGACCAGGACACAGACATGCTCAGCTACATGACCAATTTAAAGGTTAGCCCTGGAGCCTGAGGCCAACGGTGGTGCCTTGGGAGTGGGGTTTGAGCTGGAGTGGCTGTGGTTGAGTTGCTGAGAGTTGCGGTCAGTCAGTCACGCAGAACACCTAGGGTCAACGACCACTCCCCCTCCCCCTTATCTTGCTTTCCTGCAGCAGGTGGAGGAACTGGGTCGTTGGAGCAACCCCTACTTCCTGATTGGCGTGATCCTTAGGGAGCATCACCTTAGCACTGCCAGTAGGTGTGGGCTCGAGGTGCAGAGGAGCTGGCGGAGGGCTTCCTGGCATGAGGGCCCGGGGGTGGAAAGGGAGGAGTGCGGGGTCCTCGGGGCAGTGCAGGGATTTGGCACAGGAAGGGGGAGAGGTCATCGGTTGAGAGCGAGAGCGGGCATGGGTCCTAGGCCTCAGAGAGCCTCCCTTAAGTTTCCACGTCCCGCAGGATATAGGGAGACTCGTTGCACGCCGGTCCAGTGGTTCTGGGATTATGAACATGGTGCTGCCAGCCGCAGGCGAGACCCCAGCGACCTGAACTTCTTCAACTGGTTGTGTGACCCCAGCTGCCCAGAGTCCAACAGGATCGCCGGGGTGAGGCCCCTGCGCCTTCGTCAGCAGC
>NW_026748479.1:0-1277 GCF_022355385.1 Mustela nigripes
GGGCTATCTGGCTTCCGGGAGCCTTGCTCTAATAAGGAGCCCGCCTCGCTGGTTCATTCCTGGGGTCAGGTGGTGACTCAGTCTCGCTTCAATACCCCTGTAATTTGAGGGGGTCAACATCCGATCTTAGTCATTCCTCCCGTCTTTGACCTTTGACATCTTTAAACTCAAAATATTCATTACCTTCCAAATATTAATTACTCTAACACCACCACTGCAACATCTTCACCCATACATTTGACACACTTGTCTGTTAAAGTATGGCACAATCACCCAGGCTTCAGTGTTCTGATAAACAATAGATCAGAAAGGCTTCATCCATCCCTCTGCCTTGGCCAGGAGTGCGTGGCACTCATTCCATTGATGACGATACACATAATCAGGCGTTTCTTGTTCCTCTCTCCCTCCCACAATAATGCAATAAGTCACAATGATGGTAATTGGGCTATAAAGTCACTTGCACTCTGAAATAAAATAAATCCACAGAGATGTGAAGGGCTTGCAAATCCTACTGGGTATTAACTAAATAAGGATTACACGAAAGGGAAAGGCATATTGCTATTTCATGCATAAAGGATGCAGATGCATAAAGGGTGAAGATGTTGGTACCACCAGCTAAGGTCAGTTCTAAAAGCAGGTGAGCAGCTTCTGCTCTCGCCCTCCCCTCGCAAGCCCCTGTTTCCTCCTCCCAAACCAGAGTCTCTGTACCAGCATGAATTCCTGATCATCACTGAAAGATGATATATATAAAAGGAAAGGATTCACATGACATTGCTTTGTATATGAATTGGCTGATATACGTGAAATTGTTTGCAAAGCATTTCAACTCCGTTGGAAGAATTGTGTCACAGAAAAGAACTGGTTTCCAGCACTTCTCTATACTGTGTTAACCAGGGAAAGATTCTGAAGAGAGTTCATACAGGTAATCAGACTTAAAAAGGCATTGACACATAGATTAAAGACGGAAAGTAAGATTGCGTAGCTCAAGTTCAAATTCTGCAATTAGGAATTCTGTAATACTCCTGTAAAATTTAATGATATATATTTTAAAAAATAATTGAAAGGGATCAAAACACCGAAATACATAGGCAAGAACTCCTTCTCTTCTCCAGGCAGCCAATGAAAAAGTCAGCAGCTAAAGTGAGTGTGTATTTTATTTTATTTTATTTTATTTTTAAAGATTTTATTTATTTATTTGACAGAGAGAGATCACAAGTAGGCAGAGAGGCAGGCAGAGAGAGAGGAGGAAGCAGGCTCTCTGCTCAGCAGGGAGCCTG
>NW_026748479.1:1377-1914 GCF_022355385.1 Mustela nigripes
TATTTCATGCATAAAGGATGCAGATGCATAAAGGGTGAAGATGTTGGGACCACCAGCTAAGGTCAGTTCTAACAGCAGGTGAGCAGCTTCTGCTCTCGCCCTCCCCTCGCAAGCCCCTGTTTCCTCCTCCCAAACCAGAGTCTCTGTACCAGCACGAATTCCTGATCATCACTGAAAGATGATATATAAAAAGGAAAGGATTCACATGACATTGCTTTGTATATGAATTGGCTGATATACGTGAAATTGTTTGCAAAGCATTTCAACTCCGTTGGAAGAATTGTGTCACAGAAAAGAACTGGATTCCAGCACTTCTCTATACTGTGTTAACCAGGGAAAGATTCTGAAGAGAGTTCATACAGGTAATCAGACTTAAAAAGGTCAATGACACATAGATTGAAGACGAAAGGTAAGACTGCGAAGCTCAAGTTCAAATTCTGCAATTAGGAATTCTGTAATACTCCTGTAAAATTTAATGATATATATTTTAAAAAAATAATTGAAAGGGATCAAAACACTGAAATACATAGGCAAGAA
>NW_026748480.1:0-1913 GCF_022355385.1 Mustela nigripes
TAGCGAAGTATTCACCATCTTTAAATTGGTTGGGCTCCCTCATTTTTAAAAAATTTTTTTTTAAATTTTATTTATTTATTTTGACAGAGAGAGATCACAATTAGGCAGAGAGGCAGGCGGGGGTGTTGGGGAAGCAGGCTCCCCACTGAGCAGAGAGCCCAATGTGGGCCGATCCCAGGACCCTGAGACCATGACCGGAGTTGAAGGCAGAGGCTTTAACACACTGAGCCACCCAGGTGCCCCATCCCTCATGGTTTTTTAAATGACTTTATTTCTTTATTTTAAAGAGAGAGCAAGAGAGAGAGAGAGATCAAAGGAGCGGGGATAGGGGGTGGTGGTGGGAAGGGAAGGGCAGAGGCAGAGAAAATCCCAAGTGGACTCCACCCCGAGCATGTAGCTGGACATGGGACCCAATCCTATGACTCTGAGATCATGACCTGAGCCAAAAGCTTAACCCACCGAGCCCCCCAGGTGTCTCAGATGTTTTAAGGGGACTGGGGTTTATTTTAATCAGGTATGGTAGGACAGGCAGATATACAAGTAACTCTCACAATGGAAGAAGTGTTTTTGGACTCACAGATCCCATGAAAGGAGGTGCTGGGAGGCATGGAGGGCCGCCCCGGGAAGCACCAGGCTTGGTCAGGAGAAAGAGGAAGTGAAGGGACGATAGGGGGAAGACCCTTTATCATGGATTCCGTGGGAAGGGGCAGGGGAGTCTGGGTAAGCACGTTTAAGACTGCCTAGTTTGTGTCATCTCAGTGGGTTCTGGGACACAGTGGTGTCTGGAGTAGTCTGTCCTTATCCCTGGGGTGATCAGGACAGGGCATAGTGGCCCAGAGTGTAAGAGTTTCTTACAAGAGGTGGTTGGGGTTAAAGCCTCTGATTTGGTTGCTTTACCTGTGAAAGGTTTGCTGGCAGGCAAGCTGCTGACCATCTCTAGGAATTCAGTAAGCCTGCCAAGGACAGTCCCTCCGAAGTCAGCAAGGCCTGAGATGTCAAAGCATTAAATACAGATGATGGAAAATATGGTTATTATATTTGCTATAAACAGGATTTGAGCCCTCATAATAATTCCATTAAGGTTAGGCAACCAGTGCCTCCTAGCAACATTAGAGTTCATTCAGAACCTATGATGTAGTGGCACAAAAGCCAGTCGGCCTCCTTTTATTTTTGCCAATTAAATTATTTTAGTAAATTTTGGATTTCTTTTTTTTCAAAGATTTTATTTATTTATTGGAGAGAGAGAGAGAGCGCGCAAGTATGTGTGATAGAGCAGGCCTCAGGGGGAGTAGCAGGGAGAGGTAGAGGGAGAAGCAGACTGACTCCTTGCCCAGCAGGGAGCTTGATATGTGGCTCTATCCCAGGATCCTGGAATCAAGACCCAAGCTAAAGTCATTGACTAACCATGTGAGCCACCCAGATGCCCCTGTAAATTTTGGATTTACAGTTGGGTCAAATTTTGAACCTATGTTGAATTAGTCGGGGCAGGTGGGGGGTGGGTTCTGCCTCCTGTATTCAGATTTCTCTCTTCCACTCCTCCTATGCTTGGGTCTGTTTCTTCCTGGAAGAAGAAACCCCTGTGGGGTGGGGGAGTGTCTCATTACCCTGCTCCTCTTTCTCGGGTTTTTTTTCCCAGAGTGTCTCAAATCAGCATCATCAGCCTTGGAGCTTCCGTTGTGGCAATGGTTGTATGGTTTCAAGTCTCCTGGTGTAAGTCAAGTGGGAATTGATCCCCTCACTGTGCCACAGGGGTCCCCCGTATGTTTCCCCCATAATCCTGAGGATCAGGATCCTGTGCCAAACAGATTAGGCAATGGGGTGGTCAGTGGAAAGGCACAAGACCCACAGTCTAGTCGTTGATGAAGTAAAACCATCTTCTGCTACAGCCCTACCTTCTCTCAGTATAGACTGTT
>NW_026748481.1:0-1913 GCF_022355385.1 Mustela nigripes
CTTTAGCCAGTAGGAGGTGGGGATGCTGTTTACTAAGATGGGGAGACCAGAACAGGAGCAGGTTGAGGAGGGAGCAGGATAGAAATCATGGTGAAAATAAGATTTCTGTTACATATTCATGGAGAAATATGCTGCAGGTAGCTGGCCATGTAATTCTCAGCTCCAAGGGCGGGTTAGGATTAAAGAGGTTAACTTCAGAGCCTTCAGCTTCTACAAAGAACTGAAATCAGGGGCGCCTGGGTGGCTCAGTGGGTTAAACCTCTACCTTCGGCTCAGGTCATGATCCCAGGGGCCTGGGATCGAGTCCCGCGTAGGGCTCTCTGCTCAGCAGGGAGCAGGGAGCCTGCTTCTCCTCATCTCTCTCTCTGTCTGTCTCTCTGCCTATTTGTGATCTCTCTCTCTGCCAAATAAATAAATAAAATCTTTAAAAAAAAAAAAAAAGAACTGAAATCAATAATGCTGAACGGAATCGGCTAAAGCAGTGGTTTTTAAACTGGGGCTGGGAGGCAAGGAGTTTTGCTCCCAGGGCCGATTGAACAATCTGGCGACATTTTTGGTGCTCACCACTTGGCGGGGGGTGGGTGCTGCTGGCATCTAGTGGCTAGAGTCCAGAGATGCTGCTAACTGTCCTGCAGAGTACAGGACAGCCCCACAGCAGAGAATCACCCACCAGGTATCAATAGTGCTAGGTTGCGAAAGCCTGATCGAGGGAGAGAGAGAGAGAGAGAGAGAGCGAACGCATAGCTACAGAAGACCCAGAATCAAGCTCTTCAAAGGGACAGAGATGAAATAGAGAAGCAAATTGAGAATACAGGTCCATGATGGTAGGAAGAGAAATCATGTGATTAAGAGGGCACGAAGGAAGCGGGAACCTAGAGACACCGAGTACATCCACGTTTGCTAGTGATAGGCGTGTATGGTGCATGGTCCGCCTATGAGAATTCACACACCTTGTACATTTTTAAGTGGCCATCTGAAACTTTTTAATCATAAACTTTTCATCACAATATATGTATATTTTATTAACTAGGTGTTGAAAATATTAAACATTTAAAAAATGAGATAGAGGGCACCTGGGTGGCTCAGTCACTAAGCAGGTGCCCTTGGCTCAGGTCATGATCCCAGGGGCCTGGGATGAAGGCCCACATTCCTGATCAGCAGGAAGCCTGCTTCTCCCTCCCCCGCTCTCCCTACTTGTGTTCTCTGTGTGTGTGTGTGTGTGTGTGTGTGTGTCTACCAAATAAATAAATCTTTAAGAAGAAAATGAGGTAGGAAAGGATCGACTTCATTGGAATAACATTTGCCTGCTACAAGTTGATTTTTTTTTAAAGCAGGACAGTCTCATTTTCTGTTATTTTATTTCCCAAACCACACTGGAATGGAATGAAACCATTAAAACCCTTACTTGTGCTTTTTCCTATTATGTCCCTAAAAATAGGTAGTTTAATTTAAATATGAAGGAATGAGTGTCACTAACCAAAACTGATTGTTATTCTGATGTCAGAGCACTTCCAACATCTGCCCAAATCCCCTTTCCAATGTTAACCTTTACCCTAATAAGGAGAGGAAGCCCTAAAGGCGGAGCCCCAGGACTGCCCACAGAAGGGCATTATTTGAAACAAAACTGGTATTTCAACGTTGGTATCAGCCCATGTCTACACTCCAATAAGATCTGAGAGGAGTGTCTTGATCTTCCAGGAAGGAGAGGAGTATCCTGATATCAGACCCAAGAATGGGCATATCACCTATCCTACAGAGCACACATGGAATTTGGATCTGGAAATGGACTCCCTTAAAATGATCTGCACATAAGGATTCTTTATAGAGATTTTTCAACTACCCTTGGGGACATGGTACCCTACACCCACAGGTGTAGACAAATATTTTACAAGCTATGCTGGGAATGAGGTGGG
>NW_026748482.1:0-1913 GCF_022355385.1 Mustela nigripes
GGAAGCTTATACAAGATTATAAAATGGGAAATTTCATTTAGATAAGCAATAATTTCAAAGTCATCTTCTTAATATTACAGACTCTTCACATAATCATAATTTTATTTTGGTATTATATGGTAATTTCAAATATAGTAAATATAAAGAATTTACCTCTGTAATTATAGCGAGGCTGGTCGTAGTTTAAGGGCAACAAAACTTCAATTTAGAAGTATGGTCTACCAATTATTAATACTTTTGGAAATGGTGTGTCATCTTCACTCCACTTGTCTCACTAAGACAGTAAGCTAAAAAAAGTAGGTCCAAGCCTTTTACTATGGTCAAAATGGGTTGCTTTTGCACTTGGTAAAGAAGCAGTCATATTTTGGAAGAAGAAACTGAGGCTATTAATATTTTCAACTTATTTTCAGAAAAGGAAAGAAAGGATAATCTAAGCTAAAGCCAAAATCTTACACAAGGTGGCAGGAGAATTATCTTTTCCCAGATAAAGGGTTTTTCACCTTAGCCATGTTATGAGGAAGAAGAGATGAGACATTGTGGACTTGACTAACGTTTGTACACTGTTCAAAAAGTTTTCAAAATAATGTGTTTTATTTTTCTACTTTTAGTTGAGACAAAAAACAAACAAACAAACAAAAAACCACTAATGAGCTTACACTTAAAAGGAGGTAAACAAGAAACTAGCAAAGATTGAGTGTTAGGTATTGTCCCCCTCCTTTTTTTTAAAATTATGTTATGTTAGTTGCCATACAATACATCATTAGTTTTTGAAGTAGTGTTCCATGATTCATTGTTTGTGTAAAACAGCCAGTGCCCCATGCAATATGTGCCCTCCTTAATACCCATCACCAGGCTCACCCATCCCCACATCCTTCTCATATTTAAATCCCTCAGTTTGTTTCTTGGAGTCCATACTTTTCATGTCTCATTTCCCCCTCCAATCCCCCCACTTCATTTTTCCTTTCCTTCTCCTAATGTCCTCCATGCTATTCCTTAGGTTCCACAAATAAGTGAAACCATGTGATGATTGACTTTCTCTGCTTGACTTATTTCACTTAACATATTCTTCTCCAGTCCCATCCATGTTGATGCAAAAGTTGGGTATTCATCCTTTCTGATGGCTGAGTGATATTCCATTGTATCCATAGATCACACCTTCTTCATCCGTTTGTCTGTTGAAGGGGATCTTGGCTCTTTCAACAGAATGGCTATTGTGGACATTGCTGCTATGAACACTGGGGTGCATATGGCCCTTCTTTCCAGTAAAATAGAGATAGCCTATGACCCAGCGATTGCACGACTGAGTATTGACCTCAAAGATACAGATGTAGTGAAAAGAATTAGGTATTGTTAAAGCACAAATGCAGGGGATAGAAGTTATGGTACAGAATAGGGAAGGGCAACCATATAGCAGAGTAGAATAAAGTAGATCAGGAAGAAATTAGTCATATCCAGATATTGTAAGTCATGTCAGTTTGGCAGGGTGAGCATGAGAAATTATGAGAGAAGAGAGAGAAAATGGACCAGGCAGGAGAGGTTTATAACATTTTAACATCTAAGGTAAGCATATGCAAAGCAGAATAGGGAAAGAAATAAAAGTTTTTATAAGACTCAATACATAAGGAATGACGTGGAGGACACTGGGAAATGGAGAGAAGTGTGCTGGGGGAAATCGGAGGGAGAGACAAACCATGAGAGACTGTGGACTCAGAAACAAACTGAGGGTTTTGAAGAGGAGGGTGGCAGGTGGTTGGGTGAGCCCAGTGGTGGGTATTAAGGAGAGAATTTATTACATGAAGCACTGGGTGTGGTGCATAAACAATGAATTTTGGATCACTGAAAATAAATTAAAAGAAAAAAAAAGACTGACTACAGACATGGACCTCAGTGTAACACAGATATGGAACTCACTG
>NW_026748483.1:0-1913 GCF_022355385.1 Mustela nigripes
TACAATATTGCCATAAATAGATATACAGATCAATAAAATGAAAAGGTCCTAAAAAAAAGACCTCCATATATAATGGTCAGTTGACTTTCAACAAAGTTACCAAGGTAATTCAACAGGGAAAAATACAATCTTTTCAAAATTGCTTCTGGAAAAACTTGATTTTTATAAC
The DNA here is from genome assembly GCF_022355385.1 of Mustela nigripes. Classification (NCBI taxonomy): domain Eukaryota; kingdom Metazoa; phylum Chordata; class Mammalia; order Carnivora; family Mustelidae; genus Mustela; species Mustela nigripes. The sequence continues at coordinate 170 of NW_026748483.1, forward strand.
AGAGAAATAAATCTTATCCCTTACTTCATACCATAACAAGAATTAACTCAAAAGTGGATCACAGACCTAAAATACAAGAGCCCAATGCAGTTCCAAGACACAAGGGAGAGGAAAAAAGGTAGAAAAAAAATTTGCCCAATCTCTGTACCAGCCTCCCCAATTTCCGCCCTACCCCAAATTAGGACAGAATTATAGGGAAAACTAATCTGAAGCTCTTTAGTCAGCACATGAATCTGTTCAAAAGGAAAGCATTACTCAGAGTAACTCCTAAGCAAGTACTTATTAACTCAAGTACAACTCTCGGAGCCATAGGAGCCTGCCACGAAGAATAAGACACTGTATACATCCATAGATGTAGAGCCTAGTGGAAGAAGCATCATAAAAGATTTCATTAAGTTTAAACAGATCCCAAAATATAACAGCTGAAGTTATGCCCACAGGCATCCCTGAGGTTCACAGAAGGTGCAGAGTTCTGAATTATGGACATCGAGATGGCTAAAATTCCTATAGTTCTTTTAGAACTCAAATCACTTAGTTTTAAACAGTTAGTGGACAAAAGAAATGTAAATAAGATATAAAGAAAAAACAAATATTCAAAGATTTACACAACACTAATCAAGGTTTATATTTAAAAATGGGAATTAAAGGGGCACCTGGGTGGCTCAGTGGGTTAAAGCCTCTGCCTTTGGCCCAGGTCATGATGGGGTCTTGGGATAGAGCCCTGCATCAGGCTTTCTGCTCAGTGGGGAGCCCGCTTCCCCCCTCTCTGCCTGCCTCTCTGCCTACTCGTGATCTCTGCCTGTCAAATAAATAAATAAAATATTTAAAAATTAAAAAATAAAAATGGGAATTAGACTCTATTTTTCCCATCCTGCCTGTGTGTATACAAGTTCTGGCCTGAAGGATACTTTGCTTCAATTGAAAAATCATGCCTTTTCTCCTACTTCCCCAAACTGAAAGATATCATAAAATGGACGCTTCCTCTGTCAAAGTTTTAAAAGAAAAATATATAAAGATAAGAAACTGGTATCATGGGGTGCCTGACTGGCTCAGTCTGTTAAGCGTCTGACTCTTATTCAGCTCAGATCATGATCTCCAGGTTGTGAGATAGTGCCCCACATTGGGCTCTGCACCGGGCATGGAACCTACTTAAGATTCTCTCTCTCCCTCTACCTCTGGCCTTCCCCCTCCCCTCCCTCCCTCCCTCTCCCCATCCCTCTCTCTCTCAAAAAAATGAAATGAAAATTTAAAAATAAAAAATTTTTAAAAAGAAACTGGTATCACAATAAAGTACTTTAACAAAGAATTCATTTTATAAGTCATAAGGTTTTAATACCACTTAATACCCCCAAAATTTTACATTTTATGTTAAATAAAACTGTTCTTAAAACAAGTACAAAAAATTAATGTCAAGTACCACTCCCTTTTCTTACTGAGATAATCATCAGGCACATCAATGAGGTCTAATATTTATTTAAAATGTTAATGTTAAAACACATCAAAAACTATCCCCTACTAACATTTTTCAAAATTTTATTATTTCAAAATGTTCTGGTATTAATGTAACTAACTTCTTTTCCATTTTGAATAAAGAAGGAATTCAGATAAAGTTTCAGTCACAAAAACTTTATTTTTTTATTATTTGATAGAGATCACAAGTAGGCAGAGAGGCAGGCAGAGAGAGCGGGGGAGGGGGGGCAGGCTCCCTGCTGAGCAGAGAGCCCCATGTGGGGCTCCATCCCAG
>NW_026748484.1:0-1913 GCF_022355385.1 Mustela nigripes
CACCAGAACATTGACACCACCAACATAACACAGTAAACTTGAGATTACCTTCCATTTATAAAAGGAACGTTGTACCAATGCTTGGTAAGACTTTAAGTTCCTTTCTTGTAAAATGCAAGGAAATTATATATACAATTGCTTTAATGTGAAATTACATCCTCAAAACTATCCCTGATTTCCTCAAGGACTTTTAAAAACATTGCAGAAATAATGGTCATTTGTTGTTATCTATTTTTATTAAGTTGGAAAATAGTCCTTCACAGGGAAATTCCATTTACTGATATTAACCCTTATTGGCTATCTACTGTACTGAAAACAAATTAGAGTAACTCCTTTCCCTCAGATTAATTTATTTGAAGAAGTACCATTTGGGGAAAAATTAATTAATTAATTAATGCCTTGCAAGAGGCATTAAAGAGATGTTAAATTTAAATATATGGATGGACCTAGAGGACATCACACTAAGTTAAATAAGTTAGACTGAGAAAGATAAATATCAAATAATCCTATTTCATAAGTTAGATCTTAAAAAAAGGTGAATAAGTAAAAAAATAAAATAAAAATAAATAGCATCAGACCCATAAATACAGAGAACTCATAGATACAGAAACTGATGGTTGCTAGAGAGGAGAGGAGAGGGGGAATGAGGGGATGGGCAAAATGGATGAGGGGGAGAGGAAGAGATAGGCCTCTAGTTACAGAATAAATGTATCAAGGACATAAAGGCACAGCATAAGGAATATAGTCAATGATATTGTAATAATGATGTAATGGGATAGAAGGTAGCTATACTTGTGGTGAACAGAGCATAATGTTCGAACTTGTCAAATCACCAAGTTCTACACCGAATATAACACTGTATGCCAACTATATTCACATAAAACAAGAAAGAGAGAAAGAGGGTTAAAAAATAATTCATGGGTAAAAATAAATAAATAAGTTTAAATATAAGTAATGATAAAATGGCCTATTTTAACTCATAAAGTACACTCACTTTTGAGTTTGTTGCAGAAAAGCCTGATGTTAAAAAAATCAAGTATTTGAAACATATTGTAGTATATTGGGTTAAAAATTATATCCAGAGTTTTCAGGTTTTTAAGTAATGTCTGTTGGGGAAAAAATATCATTCAAATAAACAAGACAAATATAACACAAGAAAAGTGATGAATTTTAGTTGAGTATTATCACTAGATGTGGTTTGTTGATATCTAGTTAAAAATTACAGGATGGCATTTAATGCCGGAATATAAAATTGGAATTTATGCAAATTTGACTATGTGAAACAATCATTTTAGCTTTTTTATCAGTATTTTAAGTTAGTTGGAAAAATGAGGGGTGCCCAGGTGGCTCAGTGAGTTGAACATCTAACTCTTCTTTTCAGCACAGGTCTTGATCTCAAGGTCATGAGTTCAAGACTTTCATTGAACTCCACACTGGGTGTAGAACATTTACGAAAAAAAAAGTTGGAAACATGAAATTTGGAGATAAGAAGTAGCTATTGACCAGTTGATAAAGTTGACATAGGGTCAATTTGAGAAGTCAAATAATAACAACTGAAAAAAACAAATACAGCTCTCCATTGGAATCCAATGTTGGAATTTTTACATATGGCATAGTTTATTCTAAAAATGACTTTATTTAAAACAAAGTTAAAATATTATTATATTTGATTTAATATCTTTAAGCCTTATATTTTCACTTGTAAAAAAGGAATAAGAACATGACATATTTTATAAGATTATGAACCTGTAAAATTTATTAATGAAGTTATTTGCCCACAATTAATTTACAATAAATGTTAGCTACTACTGTATCATAAACTGTAGCAACCAAATATTTTTAATCTTGAACAACATAATTTAAATTCTATATGTTATTTCCCTTGATATTAAATCTGATATCAAAAGTAATTT
>NW_026748485.1:0-1913 GCF_022355385.1 Mustela nigripes
CTCCAGTTTGGCAATCCAGAACTACAGTGCAGCACTCTGCCTGCCCTCCAGAAGAAAAACATTGCCGTCTGGGGCTACCCAGAAACCCCAAATGAGATTCAACCTGCACGCCATTTGGCTGTACCCCAAATATATAGGCTGACCTGGGCACTAATGCCCTTTCTGAGACAGCCTGAGTCTGGACCACCTGGCCCCACCCAGACAGCTGGCCGCACACTGAGCTCATATGACCTGCCATGGCCTTAGGTCTTCAACTCTTCTAAATCTCGGGTTTCAGGCTTCAGAACCTAGATATTATCTCCAATCACGGCCCCGGTTTGAAAATGATGCAGAAATCAGAACTCTTTCCCCATGGCAAGAAACCTTGTGGTTGGCATGTTGTCAAGGTTCATTGTAGTTGAAACCAGTGTGGCCCATGAGGCCCCGCCCATGCTTGCGGGCCACATTGGTCACAAACACACATTGTGACCCTCAACCTGAGCCCAGTCCTAAGGTAAGGCCTCTCAGTGGCTGGATGGAAAGACAGCATATTGGGCTTGCTAGGCCCCTAGGCCCCATTTTTAACCATAGTTCGGGTTGTCCCTTCACTCTTCCCCAAGGCTCTGATTTGGAATTCCTCTTTTGGTCGGACACCTGAGGTAACAAACTTAAAAGGAGTCCTCCCATCCCACAGATTGACGAAAAACAATTGGTATCGGGCCAAGTCCACAGAGAGCAAGATTCGTCCATGGCCCATGAGGCCTCCCCATCATTCCACGGCCATCGCTGATACAAAATCCAGAGACAAAATCCTGAGCACGTGCCTCAGACTCGCTCATTCTACATATCCTGAAGAGTTCTTCAGATAAGAACCTACACGTCACTCGAAGGCACCCAAAATTTATAGTCTAACCAGGGCACTAATGCACTGTCTGACAACCTGAGCCCGGACGTCGTGACCTACACCCAGACAGCTGACCGCACACTGAGCACATCTGACCCGCCACGGCCTTAGGTCATCATCTCTTCCCTACCTCAGTTTTCAGTCTTAAACCTAGACCTTATCTCCAATCACTGCCCAAGGGTGACAATGATGCAGAAATCAGAACTCTTCCTTACCCAAGGCAAGAAATCATGTCGTTGGCATGTTGTCCAACGTTCAGTGTAGGAGAAACCAGCATTCACCCTGACGCCCCGCCATTCTTGAGTGCGATGACGGCATAAACACGCATTGTGACCTCAGTGTGAGTCCTGTCCTCTAGTACGTCCTCTCAGTGGCTGGACCATTAGATGTCATAATGGGCTTGACATGTCTCTAGCCCCCAATTTTTAACCAGATTTCTGGTTGTCCAGTCGCCCCTCCCAGGGGCTCTACTCTGGAATCCCTCATTTGCTGGGAAACCTGAGGTTGAAAAACAAAACAAAACAAATCAATACCAACAGAACAACGGACTTCTTCTATCCCACAGAATGACCCCAAACTCTTTGGACGGGACCATACCCCCAGAGAGTAAGACTCGTCCATTTCCCATGAAGTCACCCGGAAATTTCACGACCATGAGTGACATGATAACCAGAGATAAAAACTTGAGCAAGAGCCTCACACTCACCCTATTTTCATATCCCGAAGACTTCTCCTCATGGTCTGTAGATCAGTCCTGTCATACCTATGACCCGAAACATAAGCCGAGTTTGTGTTTTCAAACAACTGTCCAAACAGCCCTGGCCTACACACCCTACAAGCTCAGGCCCCTGGAGCCAAACCTGTCTACTGTGCTTGCCCTCTCCAAGGTAATTGTGTGTGCCCATTCCAATGGCCACAACCCAGCTAAGAGGATAAACCTCCAAAGTCCCTGAGGCCATCCCAATATTTGTGGCTTCCCAGGACAAACAGGGGCAATCTGGGCCCATCTGAGCACCTACCGGCACTCAGA
>NW_026748486.1:0-1913 GCF_022355385.1 Mustela nigripes
TAGTAGTTTGGGCGTGGAGTCTTTTGGGTTTTCCATATAAAGAATCACGTCATCTGTGAATAGAGAGAGTTTGACTTCTTCATTGCCAATTTGGATACCTTTTATTTCTCTTTGTTGTCTGATTGCTGTTGCTAGGACTTCTAATACTGTGTTGAACAAGAGTGGTGAAAGTGGGCATCCTTGTCTTGTTCCTGATCTCAACAGGAAGGCTGCAAGCTTTTTCCCATTGTGGATGATATTTGCTGTGGGTCTTTCATAGATAGATTTGATGAGGTTTAGGAATGTTCCCTCTACCCCTATACTTTGAAGCATTTTAATCAGGACCAATGCTGGATTTTGTCAAATGCTTTTTCTGCATCAGTTGAGAGGATCATGTGTTTCTTCTCTCTTCTCATATTAATTTGTTGTGTCTTAACATGCCTCTCTCAGAAATAGGCAGATCATCAAAGCAGAAAATCAATAAAGAAACAAGAGCATTGAATGACACATTGGACCCGATGGACCTCAGAGATATATACAGAGCATTCCACCCTAAAACAACAGAATAGTCATTCTTCTCAAGTGCACACAGAACCTTCTCGAGAATAGACCACATACTGGGTCACAAATCAGGACTCAACTGATACCAAAAGACTGAGATTATTCCCTGCATATTCTCAGATCACAATGCTTGGAAACTGGAGCTCAATCAAAAGGAAAAGTTCAGAAGGAACTCAAACACTTGGAAGCTAAAGGCCACCTTGCTTAAGAATGCTTGGATCAACAAGATCAAAGAAGAACTGAAACAATTCATGCCAACCAATGAGAATGAAGACACTTCGGTCCAAAACCTATGGGATACAGCAAAGGCAGTCCTAAGGGGGAAATACATAGCTATCCAAGCCTCCCTCAAAAAAACTGAAAATTCCAGAACACAGCAGCTTTCTCTACACCTTGAAGAACTGGAGAATCAACAACAAATCAAACCAACTCCACACATAAAAGGGAAATCATCAAGATTAGAGCTGAGATCAATGAGGTAGAAACCAGAGATACAGTAGAACGTATCAATGAAACTAGAAGCTGGTTTTTCGAAAGAATCAATAAGATCAATAAACCATTGGCCACACTAATCCAAAAGAAAAGAGAGAAAGCCCAAATTCATAAAATTATGAATGAAAAGGGAGAGATCACAACTAACACCAAGAAAGTAGAAACAATCATCAGAAGTTATTATCAACAGTTATATACCAATAAGCTTAGCAACCTAGATGAAATGGATTCATTCCTGGAAAACTATAAACTACCAAAATTGAACCAGGAAAAAATTGACAACCTGAATAGACCGATATCTAGTAACGAGATTGAAGCAGTGATCAAAAACCTACCAAAAAACAAGAGCCCAGGACCTGACGGATTCCTTGGGGGAATTCTACCAAACTTTCAAAGAAGAAATAACACCTATTCTCCTGAAGCTGTTTCAAAAAATTGAAGCAGAAGGAAAACTTGCAGACTCTTTCTATGAAGCCAGCATTACCCTGATCCCCAAACCAGGCAAAGACCCTACCAAAAAGGAGAATTTCAGACCAATATCCCTGATGAATATGGATGCTAAGATTCTCTTAATGACTTTTTAATATCAGAGTTTATACAGTGAAACAAGTCAGTTTTTTCTAGGTAGTTCCTTTGGAAATATATGCTTATTCAAGTCATGTGGAATTTGCTTAGAACACTTTTTTTAAAACACGTTTTTAAACACTTTTTTAAAAAGATTTTTATTTATTTATTTTACAGAGATCACAAGTAGGCACAGAGACAGGCAGAGAGAGAGGGAGGGAAGCAGACTCCCTGCTGAGCAGAGAGCCCTATGTTGGACTCAATCCCAGAACCCTGGGATCATGACCTAAGCTGAATGCAGAGGCTTTAACCCACTG
>NW_026748487.1:0-1912 GCF_022355385.1 Mustela nigripes
AATCTCCTTACTGGTTATGGGTCTGTTCAGGCTTTCTATTTCTTCCTGGCTCAGTTGTGGTAGTTTATATGTTTTTGATTGTCTTTCACACATTGCTAGTTCGGGATTGTGTTGTATTTTCTACCTATAAGTGTCCTGCTGTGTTTCCCATTCGTATGTGATTTCCTTTCTCTTTCCTATCATTGTGGTTATAAGTATGCCAGACAGGCTTTGAATTCTCTTCTCTTAATTACGACCGAATTTGTATTCCAGTGCAGAATCTGTGATAGACAATGTTATGTCTGCTCTTGGGAAGAATTTCTCTTATGGTCCTCAGATACACAATCTTCTGCATGTTTCCACAAAGCTCTGGTGGTCTAAAAAGCCCATGATAAAGTATTTTATTCCTTGCCATCTTTCCCTTTGGGTGATCTGTCCTGTGCTGAAAGTGAATATTGTCGTTCTCAACCATATTGGATTGTGGTTCTTATATATCTTCCTTTATGTTCATATGCTTCCAACATTTAGAAACACCCATGTTGGTGGTGTATGTGCTGGCAAGTCTTCCAAAATCCTGATGTTTTCATGTTCCATCAAGACAAAACACCTTCCGGTAATCATTTGTGTCTCAAAGGCATAATCACTATATCTGCCATAGGCACAATCACTTTGGCTCTCCTCTCCTTGCCAATTGTATGACCTATGTCTTCACAATTTCTTCACTATCAAGCTATGTGTATTATAGCATAATCTCCTCCACTTCCATCCATGTTTGTACAAAAGTTGGGTATTCATCCTTTCTGATGGAGGCATAATGTATAGGGACCACATCTTCCTTATCCATTCATCTTTGTAGGGTATCTTGGTTCTTTCTACTGCTTGGTGACCATGGCCATTGCTGCTAAAAACATTGGGGTAGAGAGGGCCCTTCTTTTCACTTCACTGTATCTTTGGGGTAAAACCCAGTAGTGCAATGGCAGGGTCAGAGAGAAGCTCTATTTTTAATTTCTTGAGGAATCTACACACTGTTCTCCAAAGGGGCTTCACCAACTTGCACCACCAACACTGTAAGAAGGTTCCCCTTCTCCACATCTTCTCTCACACATGTTGTTTCCTGTCTTGCTAATTTTGGTCATTCTAACTGGTGTAAGATGGTATCTCAATGTGGTTTTCGTTTGAATCTCCCTGATGGCTCGTGATGATGAACATTTTTTCATGTGTCTGATAGCCATTTGTATGTCTTCATTAGGGAAAAGTCTGTTTATATCTTCTGCTTATTTTTTATATGATTGTTTGTTTGTGTGTGTTGAGTTTGAAGAGTTATTTATAGATCCTGGATATTGACCTTTTGTCTGTACTGTCATTTGCAAATATCTTCTTCCATTCCATGGGTTGGCTCTTTGTTTTCTTAAATGTTTCCTGTACTGTGCAGAAGCTTTTGATCTTGATGAAGTCCCAAATTTTCATATTCGCTTTTGTTTCCTTTGCCTTTGGAGACATCTCTTCAAAGAAGGTGCTGTGGCCGATATCGAAGATGTTAACGCCTATGTTCTCCTCTAGGATTCTGATGGATTCCTGTCTAAATTTGAGGTCTTTTATACATTTTGAGTTTATCCTTGTGTAAGGTGTAAGAGAATGGTCAAATTTCATTCTTCTGTATATAGCTGTCCAGTATCCCCAGCACCATTTATTAAAGAGACTGTCTTTTTTCCACTGATTATTTTTTTTCCTGTTTTGTCAAATATTATTTGATCATATAATGAGGTTCCATATCTGGGCTCTCTATTCTGTTCCACTGGACTATGTGTCTGTTTTTATGCCAGGATTATGCTGTCTTGGTAATCACAGCTTTGTAGTAAAGCTTGAGATCATGTAACCTGATGCCTCCAGTATTATGTTTGTTTTACAAGATTTTCTTAGTGATTCGGGGACT
>NW_026748488.1:0-1912 GCF_022355385.1 Mustela nigripes
GCTTTCCCAGAGGGGATGCCCGGGCAAAGAGGCTTTCGCTGTATGCGGGTTTCTACCACAGGGCTGCGAATACTAGACTAAGGCAAGCAGCATCAGCAGCACACAGAACCGACGCTGATTTCCCAGCAGCTATTATGCTTTCGCAGATGTTTTCAGCTTGGAGAGAACGGCACTTCGCTGCTGCTTCCTCAGCAAGGCTTTGGGGTTCACTCTGTCGTGTCAGGGAAGAAAAGATGCAGCAGAGCTGGTGCCACTTGGGCCCTGCTTCCCGGGTTCCATGTTCGCGTCCTGGTTTCACCCTGCCAAGAAGATCTAAGCAGATACAGTTACAGCACTGCAGTAGTTTACGTGGCCTAGAGTGAAACACTATGCACACTGCCATCTCCCGGTGTTGGCACTGCTAGGGCTTTTGCTCTGGCGCTCATGCGTACTCGGGGACTAGGCCAGTGGCTTCCCCACAGGAGAGGAGAGGCCACAGGATCCCTGCACACCACCCCTGCACTGGGTTGGGAAGCAGTGACGGACTGGCCCCACTCCTTCCATGGACATCCCATGCCTCCGCGAACGCTTTCACATCCTGGAGGAAGACGGCCTCTGTCAATATTAATCTGTTCAGCAAATCATTTTCAAAGTATTAAAAATTATTAGGAGTTGTAAAAACTTGTGTTTTATGTCTTTGAAGCTGTGGAATTCACTCAACATATATTTGTTGAATGATTATTATGAATCAATCACTTTGCAGAATTTATTTTATTCATTTTTTGATAACTGCTGTAATAAACTATGTAAAGTGCACCTTTGAGTTTCATTATGTTAAATTGTAAAGGCCTTTATCAAATGTTCAGGAATAATTTTCAGTGTTTACATGAGTGCAGGGAAAAAAGTCTTTATAGCATGTTTGAGGTATAAATTGATTCAAAATTTCAAAATGCAATATGACAACATATATTCAAATCTTTATAAATTAGTTATATCCTTTGGGACAGCACTTCCTTTATTATAAATTTATCCTACGTAAACAGTCTTTGGTATGTGCATATTTATATGTAGAATATACTCTGAATCATTTTTTATAATATTGACAAAACAAGTAATATTAAAGTTTAATAATTGACCACCAGGCAAATAAAGATTGGTAATAGCAGAATACTCTATAGCTATTAAAAATCTATTTTGGTGTATTTTTGATGAGAACACTGAAGATATATTGGGAAGAAAATATTCCATATTGTTAAAAAAAAGTCTTTGCATAAAAATACTTTGTAAAAAGTAGAAGATAAACACCAAAATGTAACAGTATTCTTTTCTGAATACTATTTAAATGTTTGTTTCTTAAAATATATTCGGAGTATTTTTGGAGAACTCATATGCTCTATGATGAGTTTAAATTACTTTTGATATCAGATTTAATATCATGGGAAATAACATATAGAATATAAATTATGTTGTTCAATATTAAAGAAAATTTGGTTGCTACAGTTTATGATACAGTAGTAGCTAACATTTTTTTGTAAATTCATTGTGGGCAAAAAACTTCATTAATAAATTTTACAGGTTCATAATCTTATAAAATATGTCATGTTCTTATTCCTTTTTTACAAGTGAAAAATATGAGGCTTGAAGATATTAAATCAAATATAATAATATTTTAACTTTGTTTTAAATAAAGTCATTTTTAGACTATAAACTATGCCATATGTAAAAATTCCAACACTGGATTCCAATGGAGAGTTGTATTTACAACTCTCCATTTTTTTCAGTTGTTATTATTTGACTTCTCAAATTGACCCTAGGTCAACTTTATCAACTGGTCAATAGTTACTTCTTATCCCCAAATTTCATGTTTCCAACTTTTTTTTTTCCTGAAATGTTCTACACCCAGTGTGGAGCTCAATGAAAGTCTTGAACTCAT
>NW_026748489.1:0-1912 GCF_022355385.1 Mustela nigripes
CCTAAGGCCATGAGGGGTCCGATGTGCTCAGTGTGCGGCCAGCTGTCTGGGTGGGGCCAGGAGGTCCAGGATCAGGCTGTCTCAGAAAGGGCATTAGTGCCCAGGTCAGCCTATATATTTGGGGTACAGCCGAATGGCGTGCAGGTTGAATCTCATTTGGGGTTTCTGGGTAGCCCCAGAGGGCAATGTTTTTCTTCTGGAGGGTAAGCAGAGTGCTGCATTGTAGTTCTGGATTGCCAAACTGGAGGGCTTGTTGGCCAGCAGTCTGAGGACGGAGGTCTGAGAACCCAAGCTAGGCCTAGGTTTCTGGGTGAGTATATGACAGGCAAAATCTACAGACCTGAATCGAGATCACAAGCATCTAAGTCAGGGCAAGGATCAGACGATCACTCAGGTTGGACATTCTGTACCTGATGGCCCCTTCTTGAAAGGGGGTTGGATCACGAGGCTATGGGAGTTTTCCCACGATGGGTGTTGTTAGAAGCTCCAAACTACAAAGATTCCTCTGCAGGACAATTGAGACCTGTTGGTTGGCTCCAGGACAACGATTCCGAGCAGGGTTCTAAGGGTGGATGGCTGGGTAGCCCACCTCACATTCCAATTGTCTCCAAGCAACAAGACAGGTTAGATCTGCTCGTTCTGGGGGAGCAACCGAGTTGGCTGAGTTGAAATGGACTCTCCAGTGGATGTGTCCTAATATGATTTTGTGTCTACGGAGACCTTGGAATAAAGCGGTGGCACTGGGGCCCTGAAGGGTTCTCCTAAAGATAGGCTTTCACACAGCTCCATCGTGCAAGTTTCCCATGTGTAGATGAGATTTGTTCTGATGGGTGATTCAAGAAACAACCATATGCAGTTATTGAAATCCAGGCCTCTGAGGAGAGATGCCTGGAAACCAAAGCAATGGTTCCGATAGGTGCCTAGGGGACTGTTCGTTCATTTTTACCTCTGGGGACATCAGTCTACGGGTCTGAGTGCCGGTCGGTGCTCAGATGTACCCAGATTGCCCCAGTTTGTCCTGGGAAACCAGAAATATTGGTATGGCCTTAGGGACTTTGGAGGTTGATCCTATTAGTGGGGTTGTGGCCATTGGAGTGGGCACATACAATTCCCTTGGAGAGGGCTAGCAGCGTCGTCAGGTTTGGCTCCAGGGGCCTGAGACTGTAGGGTGTGTAGGCCAGGGCTGTTTGGACAGTTGTCTGAATACACAAACTTGGCTTATATTTTTGGTCATAGGTATGTCAGGACTGATCTACAGACCATGAGGAGAACACTTCGGGATATGAAAAAAGGGCGAGGGTGAGGCTCTTGCTCAAGTTTTTGTCTCTGGATATCGTTTCACACATGGTCGTGAAATTTCCGGGTGACTTCATGGGAAATGGACGAGTCTTACTCTCTGGGCGTTTGGCCCCGTCCAAAGAGTTTGGGGTCATTCTGTGGGATGGATTAAGTCCGTGGTTCTGTTGTTGTTGATTTGATTTGTTATGTTTTTCAACCTCAGGTGTCCCACCAAATGAGGGATTCCAGAGTAGGGCCCTGGGGAGGGACGACTGGACAACCAGATATCTGGTTAAAAATTGGGGCCTAGGGACATGTCAAGCCCATGATGACATCTAACGGTCCAGCCATTGAGAGGACGTACTAGAGGACAGGACTCACGCTGAGGGTCACAATGCGTGTTTATGCCCTCGTCGCACTCAAGAATGGGCGGGGCCTCAGGGTGAATGCTGGTTTCTCCTACACTGAACGTTGGACAACATGCCAACCACAAGGTTTCTTGCCATGGGTAAGGAAGATTTCTGATTTCTGCCTCACAGTCACCCCTGGGCAGTGATTGGAGATAAGGTCTAGGTTCTGAAGACTGAAAACTGAGGTAGGGAAGAGATGATGACCTAAGGCCATGGCGGGTAGA
>NW_026748490.1:0-1912 GCF_022355385.1 Mustela nigripes
AGTGAGTGAAATAAGTCAAGCAGAGAGAGTCAATTATCATATGGTTTCACTTATTTGTGGAGCATAACAAATAGAATGGAGGACCTGGGGAGTTAGAGAGGAGAAGGGAGTTGGGGGAAATTGGAAGGGGAGGTGAACCATGAGAGACTAAGGACTCTGAAAAACAATCTGAAGGGTGTGAAGCAGTGGGGGGGTGGGAGGTTGGGGAAACCAGGTGGTGGGTATTGGAGAGGGCACAGATTGCATGGAGTACTGGGTGTGGTGCAAAAAACAAGGAATACTGTTATGCTGGAAATTTAAAAAAAAATAAAAGGTAACTTCTCATAAATAAAAAACCCAAAGAACAAAAAACAAAACACAACAAAAAAACTAAAGGAAGACAGATACAGAGAGGGAAGATTTCATGGGTTCTATAAATTAAAGGAAAGAAAATGTTAGTTTAAGAAAGACAGTGCAAGAAAACGTACATAAAACATGCACAACAGTGTGCATCTCTAATACATATGGCATACAAAATATGCATTGTTGAATTTGTATACTGTGCAATAAATATTTACTTAGTATTTGCTGTAACAAAAAAAAGGAATAATGGTTTTAAAAGTCTGCTTTTTATTATATATTTTATATACATTTTATTATATTTATATATGCTTAAATATAGTTTAAATAATAGATAAATATAATTTATATCAATATATAACATAAACATAATTTATATTTAAATATAAATATAATTTAAATGCATAATAATATATTTATTGGGGCTTCTGGGTGGCTCAGTGGGTTAAAGCCTCTGCCTTCAGCTCAGGTCATGATCCCAGAGTCCTGGGATCAAGCCTCACATTGGGCTCTCTGCTCCATGGGGAGCCTTTTCCTCCTCTCTCTGCCTGCCTCTCTGCCTACTTGTGATCTCTGTCAAATAAATAAATTCTTAAAATATATATTTAATATATACATACATATGTATATGTACACACACATATATAGAAATATAATACATAAATATATATATATAATATGTGTTGGAATTTTTCAGCAGTGCAAAACAACCAAGCTCATCTTTCAATGTCAGTATAGTACTCTGTTGGGTGTGTACCACATTTTATTCAACATTTCCTCTATAGGTGGGCATTTGGGTTACTTCAGGCTTTGGTCCTTATAAAAAGTGACACATCAAACAAATTTGTACATGTTATGTTTTCTCCTTTTTTTTTTAAACTAGTGTAAATGTGTCCTTCTCTAGGATACATTTCTCCATTTATGACTGCAGAAATAAAGTGAAAATTCATGGATAATTTTGTTACCATGCCAAATCCCTCTTCATTGGGATTGTATAATTTTGCCTATATTAGTATTTTGTTACTTTTTGTTTCTGAGTGGTTATATCACATTTTGTTAATCTAGTCATTAAGTGATAGTAAATTTATTTTCTATTTATTGGTTATTGCAAATAAGTCTCCTATGAATATTTAAATGCAAATTTTGTGTGGACATATGTTTTTATTTGTCTTGGAAATGCTTGGCTATATGGTAGATATATTTTTAAATTATTTTTTTAAATGTCAAATGGTTTTTATGGTCCCACCAGTAATATGTAAATATTCAGTTTCTCCACATCTTTGCCAACACTTGGTCTTTTAAGCTTTTGGGTTATAGCCATTCTGTTGAGTATGCCATGGCATCTCCTTGTTATCTTGCAGCTTATCTTCCTAATAATGACTAGTCAGAAGCTATACATTTTACTATCCTATTCTATAGTTTGTTTCATTTTTTTAAATCAGCATTTTTTGAAGAGTAAAATTTTAAATATATTGGTTATATTTAGTTTCAATGCCTACTAACAAATACAATAAGCTTAGTGGTTTAAAACAGTATACATTTACTACCCTACCATTCTGATGGACCAAAATCC
>NW_026748491.1:0-936 GCF_022355385.1 Mustela nigripes
CTTAGCATAATGCTTTAAAATTAATTTGCAATGTTGTATATATAAGAAATTATTCCCTTATGTTCATATTCTTTTACTATTGAGTAGTATTTTGTTGTGTGAATATGTCACAATGTGTTAATCCATTAACTATTTAATGAACACTTGGGTTGTTTTTAGTTTGGGCTATTCTGAATAAAGTTCTTTAAAAATTCAAATAGGAGATGTTGGGTGGAAATATAGTTTTATTTTTTTTTTTTATTTTTTTTTTGGAAATACTTGGTCATGTGTAGGTGTTACATGTAACTTAAAGTATAAATTTTTTTTTCAAAAGCAATGACATTATTTTATATTCCCATCAATAATGTTTGAGATTTCTTGTAGATCCACATTTTCACTTGGTATTATCAGTCTTTAAAACAGTAATCATTCTAGGGATGCCTGGGTGGCTATATCCTCAGAACTTATTCATCTTTTACCTGAAAGTTTGTACCCTTTGACCAACATCTCTCCATATTCCTCAGCACCTAACTCTTTGCAACCACCATTCTACTCTCTAAGTAGAAAGCCTTTTTCAGATTCCAAATATAAGAGAGAACACATGATATTTTTCTTTTCTGACTAATTTCACTTGGCATGATGCCCTCAGTTTCCACCCATGTTGTTACAAAAGGAAGGACAGGAAAATACCAGGGACTGACACTGACAGAGTCGCCACGATCTGGAACAATGCTGATCAATGTTTCTGGGTGAAGACAATATAGCACTGCCTCTTGAAGTTTTCTAGCATCAAAGCAACACATGTTGCTTCTGCTCTTATTTTATTGGCCAAAACAAATCACATGGCCCGACCTATCTTCAAAGCACATTCTTACCATGAATCTGGAAGGTTATTGGTTATTAGTTTTCATGTCAACCATCACTCATTAAAAATAACATTAGATAAGGATTCTAATT
>NW_026748491.1:1036-1912 GCF_022355385.1 Mustela nigripes
AATGTCCATAATCCCACCCCCTTCTCCCAAACCCCCTCCCCCCGGCTGGACACATGCACCCGAATGTTTATAGCAGCAATGTCCACAATAGCCAAACTATGGAAAGAACCTAGATGTCCATCAACAGATGAATGGATCAAGAAGATGTGGTATATATACACAATGGAATACTATGCAGCCATCAATAGATAAGGATTCTAATTCAAAATGTGTAGCCTGCATAATCATTTTAGTCTTGTGGTTTTAAAGTCAAAGGTCAAAAGATTATGCATAATATTGGAATATTTAAGAGAACGTGATGTCCATCATGTCTATAAGTTTAATTTATTATGTATAGAAGAGTTAAATACATGAAAGATTTTAAATATGTCTGTAAATTGGACAATTAATTATCCAAATAGATATAGATGCAATTAAAAATATTTAAAGAAATCTAAACTAACATTTAAAAAATTTTAAAAAGATTTTATATATTTATTTGAGAGGGAAAGAGACGGTGTGTGTGCGTGCATGTTTCTGAGAGCAAGGGGGAGGGGCAGAGGCAAAGGGAGAGGTACAGGCAGACATGCTGGGTGAAGTGCCCACCTTGGGGCTTTCTCACGGCCCTGAGATCACCACCTGAGCCAAAACCAGAGTCAGATGCTTAACTGACTGAGCCACTCAGGTTACCTAAGCTAACTTTTTAATGTGTTTATAAAGTAATCTCAGTCTCCTGAGAAGTGATTGTTAATATTTTTTGAGTTATAAAGGGAGTAATAAATTTTGCCTGTTGAGCTTAAAAATATAAGAATGAATTAGGTTTATGAATTTATTACTCAAATAAATAAACATTAATTTTTAAAACCAAAGTAAACTTGAACAAATGCTATCCTTTTT
>NW_026748492.1:0-1911 GCF_022355385.1 Mustela nigripes
GAGAATTTTCGCATCTGTGTTCATCAAGGATATTGGTCTATAGCTTTTTTTATGGGATCCTTGTCTGGTTTTGGGATCAAGGTGATGCTGGCCTCATAAAATGAGTTTGGAAGTTTTCCTTCCATTTCTAATTTTTGGAACAGTTTCAGGAGAATAGGAATTATTTCTTCTTTAAATGTTTGGTAGAATTCCCCCAGGAAGCCGTCTGGCCCTGGGTTTTTGTTTGTTTGGAGATTGTTAATGACTGTTTCAATCTCCTTACTGGTTACGGGTCTGTTCAGTATTTATAATTCTTCCTGGTTCAGTTGTGGTAGTTTATATGTTTCTAGGAATGCATCCATTTCTTCCAGATTGTCAAATTTGTTGGCGTAGAGTTGCTCGTAGTATGTTCTTATAATAGTTTGTATTTCTTTGGTGTTAGCTGTGATCTCTCCTCTATCATTCATGATTTTATTTATTTGGGTCCTTTCTCTTTTTTTTTTTTTGATAAGTCAGGCCAGGGGTTTATGAATTTTATTAATTCTTTCAAAGAGCCAGCTCCTAGTTTTGTTGATTTGTTCTATTGTTTTTTTTTTGTTTTTTTTTTTTTTTTTGGTTTGTATTTCATTTATTTCTGCTCTGATATTTATGATTTCTCTTCTGCTGGGCTGAGGGTTTCTTTCTTGTTCTTTCTCCAGCTCCTTTAGGTGTAGTGTTAGGTTGTGTACCTGAGACCTTTCTTGTTTCTTGAGAAAGGCTTGTATGGCTATATATTTTCCTCTCAGGACTGCCTTTGTTGTGTCCCACAGATTTTGAACCATTGTATTTTCATTATCATTTGTTTCCATGATTTTTTTCAATTCTTCTTTAATTTCCCGGTTGACCCATTCATTCTTTAGAAGGATGCTGTTTAGTCCCCATGTATGTGGGTTCTTTCCAAACTTCCTTTTGTGGTTGAGTTCTACCTTCAGAGCATTGTGGTCTGAAAATATGCAGGGAATGATCCTAATCTTTTGATACCAATTGAGTCCTGATTTAGGACCGAGGATGTGTTCTATCCTGGAGAATGTTCCATGTGCACTAGAGGAGAATGTGTATTCTGTTGCTTTTGGATGAAATGTTCTGAATATATCTGTGATGTCCATCTGGTCCCGTGTGTCGTTAAGGCCTTTATTTCTTTGCTGATCTTTTGCTTGGATGATCTGTCCATTTCAGTGAGGGGAGTGTTAAAGTCCCCTACTATTATTGTATTATTGTTGATGTGTTTCTTTGATTTTGTTATTAATTGGTTTATATAGTTGGCATAGTTTATATAGGGCATAGTTTATATAGGGCATAGATATTTAAAATTGTTAGATCTTTTTGTTCGACAGACCCTTTGAGTATAATATAGTGTCCTTCCTCATCTCTTATTATACTCTGTGGCTTAAAATCTAATTGATCGGATATAAGGTTACGATTCCTGCTTTCTTCTGATGTCAATTAGCATGGTAAATCCTTTTCCACCCCTTCACTTTAAATCTGGAGGTGTCTTCGGGCTTAAGATGAGTTTCTTGTAGGCAACATATAGATGGGTTTTGTTTTTTTATCCATTCTGATACCCTGTGTCTTTTGATTGGGGCATTTAGCCCATTAATATTCAGGGTACTATTGAGAGATATGAATTTAGTGCCATTGTATTGCCAGTAAGGTGACTGTTACTGTATATGGTCTCTGTTCCTTTCTGATCTCCCACTTGTAGGCTCTCTCTTTGCTTAGAGAACACCTTTCAATATTTCCTGTAGAGCTGGTTTGGTGTTTGCAAATTCTTTCAGTTTTTGTTTGTCCTGGAAGCTTTTAATCTCTCCTTCTATTTTCAATGATAGCCTAGCTTGATATAGTATTCTTGGCTGCATGTTTTTCTTGTTTAGTGCTCTGAAAATATCATGCCAG
>NW_026748493.1:0-1911 GCF_022355385.1 Mustela nigripes
TCATGTCTTCTGCCCATTTCTTGATTGGATTATTTGTTCTTTGGGTTATTTATCTTATTTTTCATTTATTATTGTTTAAGATCTTGTATTCATTTTTTTCTCTACAACTAATTAAATGTCAAGCTGAAAACAGAATGAGGTTTTTTAAAGCTTTTCTAAATTCAAAAAATAGTTTCTCAAAGTTTTCTTCTCTCCATATCAATATCCTTTCTGTATAACATAGAAGGAGGTATGCATATGGGATTGGGAACATTTAGGAAAACCAAGGGATGGAATGGTCAAGGCATTGGAGCATAGGCTTGCATGGTAAAATATAGGACACATAGTTAAATGAAAATTTCAAATAGTGACTAATTCCTATTTTATTATTTATAATGTTATTTCATTATAATTTCTTTTTTAAAAAGACTTTATTTGTTCATGAGAGAGAGAGAGACAGAGAGAGAGAATGAGAATGGCAAAGGTAGAGGGAGAAGCTCAGGGAGCCTGATGAGGGACTCAGTCCCAGGATCCTAGGATCACGACCTGAGCAAAAAGCAGGTGATTAATTGACTGAGCCACCCAGGCACCTTTCATTGTCACTTCTAAACAACAAAAAATAAGGCATGGGACATACTTATACTAATAATTTTTAAAAATCTTTTATTTGTAATTTATCTGAAATTAAAATTTTAGATCCTGTAGTTTTATTTGCTAAATCTGTCAATTCTATTGGAATGAACTGCTTTCCTTGTGGGTGGGACAGGTGAAATGACTGGGTTTTGGGTACAGAGAATTGAGATAGCAAATTCTTTATTTTCTAGCACACTTTGCCCATTGTTTTCTGTAAGGTACCTCTTATTTCATTCATTCACTCATTAATTAATTCATTCAATTTTTAGATTCCCAAATTTTACTTATATCCCCATATTTCTTCTAAGTTTTTCAAATATACCTGTTTTTCTTTCTTTTTTTTTTTTTTAATTTTCAAATATACCTGCTTTTAGCTGTGTGGTTTTCTTCTTAAGTAAGTCTCCTCTTCCTTCAATGCCTTGTCCTTTTGTTCAAGCACCTCTCAGCAAGGTTTGCTTTAGTAACACATATCTTATCTTTTATGATATATATAGCCTTACTGGGAACAAGGAGTGTATGATAGGTGAGATATTCTATTAAGTTTGGGATCAAAATAATGCTTGTTAATAGGGGTGCCTGGGTGTCAGTAGGGTAAAGCCTCTGCCTTTGGCTCAGGTTATGATCTCAGGGTCCTGGGATCAAGCCCGACCTCCCGCATTGGGCTCTCTGCTCAGTGGGGAGCCTGCTTCCCCCTCTCTATCTGCCTGCTTCTCTGCCAACTTGTGACCTCTGTCTGTCAAATAAATAAATAAAATCTTTTTAAAAAAATGCTTGGTAATAGATTCTATTAACTGGGTAGGAAAATTAGTAGTTACTTAAATATACTCTATGTTAAGATGAATATCAGCCCTGAAATGGAGAGGACAGTTTAAAATTTTTCTTCCCCTGCCAAATATACAGCTAACATATTCAAAAATTTTTATATTTAAATTTTACTTAACATGACAGTGTAATATTGGTTTCTGGAGTAGAATTCAGTGATTCATCATTTATATAACATCCAGTGCTCATCACAAGTGCCCTCTTTATTACCCATCACCCATCTAACCTATACCCTACCCACCTCCCTCTATCAACCCTCAAAGGCTTCAAGTTTCTTTCTTTTTCCTTTTCCCCCTTCCAGTATGTCCCTCTGTTTTCTTTCTTAAATTCCACATATGAGTGAGATCATATTTTTCTCTGACTTATTTCACTTAGCATAATAACTCCATGATAAGATTTCATTCTTTTTATGGCTGAGTAATATTCCCTTGCATGTGTGTGCATGTGTGTGTGTGTGTGTGTACACACACACACACA
>NW_026748494.1:0-1911 GCF_022355385.1 Mustela nigripes
AAATATCTGAAAGTAACTGAAGAAGAAATGGAGAAGTACAGGTAAGTTCAGACACTACATACTATTGGCTTCTGAAAAGTTCCCTTTGGATTTTTTTTTAATTTTTTAATTTTCTTATAAACCTATGATGTATTTTTAGCCCCAGGGGTACAGGTCTATTATTCGCCAGGCTTACACACTTCACAGCACTCACCATAGCTCATACCCTCCCCAGTGTCCATAACCCCACCATCCTCTCCCTACAGCCTTCCCCCCATCATCCCTCAGTTTATTTTGTGACATCTTGTTTCATTTATTCTTTTCCTACCCCACAATCCCCCACGTTGCATCTCCACTTCTTCATATCAGGGAGACCATATGATAGTTGTCTTTCTCCGATCGACTTCTTTCGATAAGGATAATTCTTTCTAGTTCCATGCACGTCGTCACAAATGGCAAGATATTTCTTTTGATGGCTTCATAGTATTCCATTGTATATATATACCACATCTTCTTTATCCACTCATGTGTTTGATGGACCTCTAGATTCTTTCCATAGTTTGGCTACTGTGGACATTGCTGCTATAAACATTCGGGTACACGTGGCCCTTCAGATCACTACGTTTGTATCATTAGGGTAAACAGCCAGTAGTGCAATGCTGGGTCATAGGGTAGCTCTATTTTCAACTTTGTGAGGAACCTCCATGCTCTTTTCCAGAGTGGTTGCACCAGCTTGCATTCCCACCAAAAGTGTAGGAGTGTTCCTTTTTCTATGCATCCTTGCAAGTATCTGTCATTTCCTGACTTGTTAATCTTAGCCATTCTGACTAGTGTGAGGTGGTATCTCATTGTAGTTTTGATTTGTATTTCCCTGATGCCGAGTGATGTGGAGCAATTTTTCATGTGTCTGTTGGCCATCTGGATGTCTTTGCAGAAATGTCTGTTCATGTCCTCTGCCATTTCTTGATTGGATTATTTGTTCTTTGAGTGTTGAGTTTCCAAAGCTCTTTATAGATTTTGGATACTAGCCCTTTATCTGATATGTCGTTTGCAAATATCTCCTCCCATTCTGTCAGTTGTTTTTTGGTTTTGTTAACTGTTTCCTTTGCTGTGCAGAAGCTTCTGGTCTTGATGAAGTTCCAATAGTTTGTTTTTGCCTTTGATTTCCTTCCTTTTGACGATGTTTCTAGGAAGAAGTTGCTGTGGTTGAGGTCGAAGATGTTGTTGCCTGTATTCTCAAGGATTTTAATGCACTCCTTTCTCACATTGACATCCTTCGTCCATTTTGAGTCTATTTTCCTGTGTAGTGTAAGAAAATGGTCCAGTTTCATTTTTCTGCATGTGGCTGTCCAATTTTCCCAACACCATTTGTTGAAGAGACTGTCATTTGGACATTGGACATTCTTTCCTGCTTTATTGAAGATTAGTTGACCATAGAGTTGAGGGTCTATTTTTGGGTTCTCTCTTCTGGTCCATTGATCTATGTTTCTCTTTTTGTGCCAGTACCATTCTGTCTTGATGATGACAGCTTTGTAGCAGAGCTTGAATTCCAGAATTGTGATGCCACCAACTTTGGCTTTCTTTGTCAATATTGCTTTGGCTATTTGAGGATTTTTCTGGTTCCATATAAATTTTAGGATTATTTGTTCCATTTCTTTGAAAAAAAAAAATGGATGGGATTTTGATAGGGATTGCATTAAATGTGTGAATTTCTTTAGGTAGCAAAGACATTTTCATAATATTTGTTTTTCCAATCCAGGTGCGTGGAACCTTTTTCCATTTCTTTGTGTCTTCCTCAATTTCTTTCATGAGTACTTTAGAGTTTTCTGGGTATAGTTTCTTTGCCTCCTTGCTTAGGTGTATTCCTAAGTATCTTATGGCTTTGGGTGCAGTTGTAAATGGGGTTGACTCCTTAATTTTCGTCCTTTTGTC
>NW_026748495.1:0-1911 GCF_022355385.1 Mustela nigripes
TTCAAATTAACATAGATAACTCACACTGAGTAAATGAGATAAGTGCACACAGTTTTCACTGTCTCAAAGATGGTTTTGGTATTTAAAGTGGGGCTATATTCTTCAAATATGTTCATTGACTTCATTTTGGGGAGAATAAAGATAATATTAACCACTTTTTGGGAGTACATTTTATACAGATTTTGTATGACTTAATTTTACTTTTTCTTAAATTAGTCCTCGTGACTATTCCATAACTTATTATTCCTATTTTTTTAAAGGAAGGAAAAAGTAAAATTTAGAGAGATTAAGTAACTTGTCCAAAGTCACAATACTATAAGTTGCATTTTTAATCCATTTCTCTTTGAAGACAAAGACCACAAGAGCCCCAATAATATCATATCTTATAAATAAAAATTAAGTTCTGATGCTTTATGTTTTTGAAGAATCCCTTTCCTTCTTTACATTAAAAATTATACTCAAATATAGATACCTAGTTAACAATAACAAATTGAGATAGTCAGGATATATGTAAAATATCTCAATGAAAACCTACAGATTTTTAGCGTAATTTATATGATTACTGCTTTTCCTTCATTATTCCTATTCATGCTGGTTGATGCTTTGATCTGATTTGGGATCCAAATTCTCCCTTTCTATTAGGAAAAAAACAAGGTGATTTTTCCCCCCCAGGGGACTGAGGGAAACAAGATTCTGATCAAATTTGAGGAAAATTCTGAGACATTACTAAAGTAATAATCTGGGGGGGGGGACCTAAATTGATCGTTCATGAGATTCTTTTCTATTCAGTCACCATAAAGTTCTTGCATGACATTAGTTGTCAGTAAACATGGTCAGGAATAAAAAAAAAAAAAAGTTAGTGGTTGTTACAACCTGAATTATTACTTGAGATACCACATTAAACCAATATTTTGTTCTCTTATTTTACAAATTAGCCTCACATATAAATCTAACACCAAGAAAAGGAGTGTCACATGAGAGAGAAAGAGAATTGGAAATTTGTGTACTAATTTGTGGATGAAAATTTCCTCGGATATATGTGTTCACACCTTTCTTTAAGGAGATTTAACTTACGAAGAGAGAATTTATTATACAGAATTAAAGAATTCTCTCTCTTTAAATTAGGAAGAGAGTGCAGGATGATAAAGTTAGTTTCCAATTATATTGTGGAATCCTGGTGCTTTTTACTACTTCTAATTATTGCAAAAATAAAGAAAACAATCTCTTCATCTTTAGTAGGCCTTAAAAAATTGTTGTTTCTTTAAATTGGACAATCTGGAGAATGCTTTGTTCTTTTTTCAAAATGTATATGGAATGGCAGAAGTGTCCTAAAAATCATTTCCAGTTATTTTATTTAACAAAATAGCAAGTAGCTGTTTATACAATTTGTTAATTTTCACTTTCAATGAATGACACACTTGATTCAACAATTAGATATCCATGACAGAATAGAATTCATTGAGAAGAAAGGAGCAAATGGGATTACAAATTTTGTGAACATAAGTTACATGTGACTGGGTAAAATAAACATGGATAAGCAGTTAGGAAGGAGAGCTTGAAATGATGTTTTAGTGTCTTGGATATATTTTTCATCACTCTACCAAAAACATCAGAAGAAGAAATAACTTACAGATCAAAGAGTTGTACATACAGTTAACACTGTGTGACTGTTATGATTGAAATATCGATCATACACTTGAATTACCACAAGTTTGTTTATAAAATATGTCACTATGATGTCTGCTTAAAAGCCCTTCAGCCTGCTTCCTCCAGTCCTGAGAAATAGCAAAAGAATTGTTCATTTCTTGTGACTTTCACATGCTTTCCCCATAGCGTTGGCACTATCCATCTAGTTGGAATTTGTCTTAAGTAATCAACAGCAACATTTTTTTTGCTAAACAGTGTGAAGTG
>NW_026748496.1:0-1911 GCF_022355385.1 Mustela nigripes
TCCATTTTTCTTCTGTTGTGCATTCCTCCTCCAAGTCATTTTTGTGAAAGATGACTGAACGGATGCAGGTGGATGTATCGACCATGTTGTAGTGAAAGTACACCTGGGATGCTTTTGAGCAATAGGATTCCCGACCCAAACAAGAGAAAACAGAAAAGAGAAAGAACAGAGAGAGATAGAAAGATAAAAGAGAAGGCTCAGCCCAAATGGGCCCCAAGGAAAGATTTGTGAAGAATACAAACAGAAACAGACAAACAAAAAAACTGATAAAATTATAAGCAAATTAAAAAAAAAAGAAACTCGGCAAAAAGAACCCCAAATATAAGATTTATATATTATTAGGACAAACAATAAAATATGGAAACTTTGGCAGAGAAAAATGATGTGAGTGTGGTTATAAGTTCTCAGTGTGGGCGAGGAAGATTGTGTTGATTCTTCCTGGATGTATCTTGAAATCTTTGTTTAAAAAAACTCAACTTATCTAAGATATAGTGGGAGTAAAAATTGGTTTACCTATAGGGGTAGCATTATTGGAGAAAGGGGATTGCCATGATGTTAAACTCTACATGAATATTAGAAAATAAAAATTATAAAGAAACAAAGTGGACTAAACTAAACTCAAATTTTAAAAAAATGCAAAAGAGAACACAGGTGTATATACCAAAAGTTCATATTAGAAGGTTATTATATAATTAGATGTTCTGGCCATCTCACTGTGATGATAAATATGTTAATACAGCAAAGACAATTCTAAGGTGGAAATACATAACCATCCAAGCATCGCTCAAAAATATTGAAAAATACAGAACACACCAACTGTCTGTACACCTTAAAGAACTGGAGAATCAATAACAAATAAAACCAACTCCACACATAAGAAGGGAAATAATCAAGATTAGAGCTGAGATCAAGGAGTTAGAAACCAGAGATACAGTAGAATGTTTCAATGAAACTAGAAGCTGGTTTTTTGAAAGAATCAATAAGATCGATAAATCATTGGTGACACTAATCCAAATGAAAATAGAGAAAGCTCAAATTCATGAAATTATGAATAAAAAGGGAGAGATCACAATGAACACCAAGGAAGTAGAAACAATCCTCATAAGTCATTATCAACAGTTAAATGACAATAGGCTAAGCAACCAAATGAAATTGATGCATTCCTGGAAAACTATAAACTCTGAAATTGCACCAGGAAGAAATTGAAAACCTGTATAGACCGATATCTAGTAAAGAGATTGAAGTGGTGATCAAAAACCTCCCAAAAAACAAGAGCCAAGGACTTGATGGATTCCCTGAGGAATTCTACCAAATTTTCAAGGAAGAAATAACACATATTCTCCTGAAGCTGTTTTTTTTTAAAAAAACTGAAGCAGAAGGAAAACTTCCAGACTCTTTTTGAAGCCAGCATTACCCAGATTCCCAAACCAGGCAAAGACCCTACCAGAAAGAATTTCAGACCAATATCACTGATAAATATTGATGCTAAGATTCTCAACAAGATCCTAGGAAACAGGAAAAAACAGGACATTAAAAAGATTATCCACCATGACCAGGTTAGATTCATCCCTGGACTACAAGGTTGGTTCATCATTCGCTAATCAATCAATGTCATTGAAAAAATTAATATGAGAAGAGACAAGAACAACATGGTCCTCTCAATTGATGCAGAAAAAGCATTGAACAAAATCCTGCACCCGTTCCAAATTAAAATGCTTCAAAATATTGGAATAGAAGGAACATTCCTGATCTTCATAAAATATATCTATGAAAGACCCACAGTGAATAACATCCACAATGGGAAAAGGTTGCAGCCTTCCCATTCAGATAAAGAACACGACAAGGATGCCCACTCTCACCACTGTTGTTCAACATAGTATTAAAAGTCCTAGCAATATCAATCAGAAAATA
>NW_026748497.1:0-1910 GCF_022355385.1 Mustela nigripes
GACCTGAGCCGAAGGCAGCAGCTTAACCCACTGAGCCACCCAGGTGCCCCTTCTGTGCTACTTCTTAAAATCAAATATTTCCAATGAAAATTTAGCTCCCAGGGGCGCCTGGGTGCCTCAGTGGGTTAAGCCTCTGCCTTCAGCTCATGATCTCAGGGTCCTGGGATCCAGCCCCGCATCGGGCTCTCTGCTCAGCGGGGAGCCTGTTTCCCCCTCTTTCTCTCTGCCTGCCTCTCTGCCTACTTCTGATCTCTGCCAAATAAATAAATAAAACCTTAAAAAAAAAAAAGAAAACTTAGCTCCCCGAGAGCGATGGGCCACAAGTGTCAGACACGCCAGCAGGAAGGAACTGACCGGCCGGGTCAAGGCTTCCTGCACAGGCGCCGGGGCTCAGCGGGTTCGGCCTCTGCCTCCGGCTCAGGCCAGGGTCTCAGGGTCCTGGGATTGAGCTCTGCACTGCGTGCTCTGCTCAGCGGGGAGCCTGCTCCCCCCCCCACTTGTGACCTCTGTTTCACCAAATAAAGTGAATTCCACCTGTTGCTTTTGTGCCAAGGCCGCCACCGCGTGGCCCGAGTCCGCTCTCCACCTGAGATCTGGAGCACCTGTGCCTCAGAAACCCTTGTCACTCCCAAAAGCCGAGGACCACCGAGACCACCTCGACGGGGACGCTGAGGCCCAGGGGGTGAGCGGGCCCTGGAGAGCCTGGGCGAGGGCCACAAGGCGCACTGGGAGCCTCGGGGCTGGGCCCCTGTGCCTCGGCCTTCCGCTCTCCCCAGCCACCCAGCCCCTCCCGCCGGGCTGCAGAGGAGCTCCCGCCAGCAGCTGAAGCCAGACTCCCGGCACCAGGTGCAGCTCTGGACGTGGTCCCCATGGAGCCACGATGCAGCCCAACCCGAAGCTCCAGGCCGCATCCCTGATGGCTCCTGGGGGACCAGCCCCAGAGCCCTCTCCCAGCTTTCGTCCTCAGACGTCCAGCTCCAGGACACAATGGAGGGCTGCACCGCACAGGCCCTGGGACCCACGGCCACAAGCCTCACGCTCGGGGAGGCCACTCTCAGCTCGGCTCCCAGCAGCGGCTCCAGGGCAAGGCTCTCACCGGGGACATCCTGCCCCCAGGAACCGTGGGCGACACCTGGGGACGTCCGCTCCGTCATGACTGGAGGGCTCCTGACACCAACTGGGTGGGGCCAGGGAAGCTGTTCAGCCCCCACAGCACCCAGGAAGCCCCCCAGGGAGTGTATCAACCCCGGTGTCAGGGCGCAGCGACAGAACATGTCCTCAGCAGATTTCCAACAGGCCCGTCGGTGCAGCCTAAGCAAAAAGAAGGCAGCCCCCAAGCAGGGGCCCGCAGTGAGCTCCCGCCAGCCTCCCCCCAGGTGTCAAAGCAGAGAGGCAGGACGGAAGGCACTGCTGGGGCAGGGAGGTGCACTCAGAGCCCCAGGGCCCCAGGGCTCACTGCCCAGGCCGATCAGCCCTCCTGGCCCCACGCTCGCATGCGGAGCTGCTTGGGGGGGGTGGACTGGGGATTCGTGGGACACACAGCTTCCTGCACAGCGTGGTAAAGACATCCGTCTCCGGTCACAGCCCCAGAATTACACCCAAGACCATTCCTAGAAGCAGCAAGAGCGCCCTCAGGTGTCCTGTGTCCCAATGAACCACACCCACCTCTACCCGAAGCCCTCAGCCTTCCTGAAGTCTCTGTCTAATCTAATCTAATCTAATCTAATCTAATCTAATCTAATCCAATCCCTGAGACACACAAGTGAACCTGGGGAGACTGAAGTGTCCCAGGCCCTCTGCTGCAAAGCCTCGAGAGGCACCGCCTCACCGTGGGGTGCTGTCCAGAGCCTCCAAGGCCACAGATCTGCAGAAGGGCTCTGCTGGGCCCACTCTCCCAAGGCTCACTCCAC
>NW_026748498.1:0-1910 GCF_022355385.1 Mustela nigripes
TGGTAATCAGTGGTCATTTTTTCATGCAAGATAATTTCCTGAACACAGTAATTTCCCGGTCAGAAGAGAGATGTGGCCATGAGAAATAGCACATGCCTCCAAACCATTTCAGATTACAGCATCATTACTTCCTCCCCAAACATCACCAATTAAAAAGCTATTTAATCAAAGTCACATGAGAAGACTGATGTTCACACTATTTGACTAAATATAAAACAAGGCAACATTCCTGTCAATTCTTCTACATCACTCTCCTATTATAAAATACAGTTAACAAAGACTTGTTGACTAGAAATTGAACTTCAACTTTAAAATCCTTTTCACTTGATTAGACACATTCATGTTTGTGGTGTCTTGGCCTGAGGAATTTGTGCATAGGCACATGAAGGACTCCTATGTCCAGCAAGGTAGCCAGCAACCATATGAGGCTATTTAAATAAATAAAAAATTTTTTAAAAATTAGAAGTGTATTTATTTCATCACATTTCAGTATTTTTGCTTATAGTCATATGTGGCTGGTGGCTACCATATAGCACAAATATGCAGCATTTCCATGATTATAGAAAGTTTTATTAAGCAGCACTGTTCTATAGTCTATATTGAATTTCCATCTGTGTGTTTTTGTCCCTTTTATAAATGTATTCATTCAATATATACTCTTTATGTGTCTCATTTCTTCTGTTTAACATTGTGAGTTCCATCTGTGTTTTTGTTTATAGCAGTACTTCTTTCATTTCCATTTTAGTAATGAATTGTATCAATAGACAATTTACTGATCCGTGCTACTCTTGATGGACATTTAGATTATATCTAGTTATGACTATCACAAATAAAGCTGCTATGAAAATTCTTTTTATTCACATATGTATGTGATTTTGTTGAATAGATACCTACCAGCCGAATTGCTCAACCCACTTTTTACCAAAATAGCAAATGAAACAGAATGGAACTGAGTGGAATGGAATGGAATGAAGCAGAACATAATACAATAAAGTAGAAATAAGAATACATCACATGTAGTAAGGTTAAGTATTTTTTTAAATTAATTAAGTTGACAGAGATCACAAGTAGGCAGAGAGGCAGGCAGGGGGAGAGGGGAAAGCAGGCTCCCTGATGAGCAGAGAGCCCGATGCGGGACTCGATCCCAGGACCCTGAGATCATGACCTGAGCTGAAGGCAGAGGCTTAGCCTGCTGAGCCACCCAGGGGCTCCAAGTATTATTTTTTAAGACTTTATTTATTTGAGAGAGTGAGAGTGCACACACAAGCAGCAGGAGGGGCAGAGGGAGAGCGGGGAGACTCCCTGCTGAGCAGAGAGCCTGACGGGGCTTCATCCCAGGACCCTGCGATCATGACCTGAGCTGGAGGCAGATACTTAACTAAGCCACCCAGGTGCCCCAAGTATTGTTTTTCAAAAAACCTTCATTCAGTCATACATGTTTGCTGAGAAATGATATTAAATGTATTTCTCTGAGGGGCACCTGGGTGGCTCAGTCTTTAAGCATTTTCCTTGGCTCAGGTCATGACCCCAGGGTCCTGGAATCGAGTCCTGCATTGGGCTCCCTGCTCAGCCAGCAGTCTGCTTCTCTCTCTCTCACCCCCACCCCCACCCACCACTTGTGTTCCCTCTATCACTCTCTCTCTCTCTCTGTGTCAAATAAATAAATAAAATTTTTTAAAAAGTGTATTTCTATGAGTCACAATCAATACAATTTGTAAGCACTACATCAATATCTTTAAAATCTGTTCGTAGACCAAAGTGGCCATAAACAAAACTTTGCAGGGTGGTGGGAGTTTTTACTTTGGGGAGAAGAGTAGGGATAGTTAAAATGAGGGGAAATGGGAGTCTGTGCTTGGTGGTATTTGTGAACACAGTGGCCCAAGGTGAGCATTTCTTAGATAGGAGATGGG
>NW_026748499.1:0-1910 GCF_022355385.1 Mustela nigripes
CTCTCAGGGAGTCACGGGCCTTGGTCTGATGGTCTGGACTCAGGTCAGCTGAGGCAGGATCCCGGGCCCTGGCAGGAGTCAAGGACCCAGCAGCCTCCCCTTCCCAGGGAGCTAGGAGGCCCCGGGTGGGTGCGGTCAGATGTGGACACGCTCACTTGCTTCTGTTTGGTCTCGGGGCTCTGTGGTCTTGTTCTGAGACTGGGGCTTCAGGCCAGCAGAGGGCTGGGAAGTAAGTAAGTAAGTAAGTAAGTCCCCTGAGGGACCAGGGACCGCCACCCTCTGGAAGTGGGGACCTCGCAGCATCAGACCCGCTCTCCTATCTGCCCTGGGGGCCCTGTATTCTCAGTCTGCACCCTGAGGGGCCTCCCCCTTCCCCCCAACAGGGGACTCGGGAGCTGGGAGGTGAAGCCCTGGGTCTGAGGAGCAGAGGGGAGAGAGAGAGAGAGAGGAAGGAGAGGAGACCGTGGACTTCCCTCCTTCCGTTTTGAAGGGGACGGGCTGCCCAGGAGGAGAGACCTGTGCGGGGCCCGAGAGGGCCAGTACGGGGAGGACCCGGAGTCCCCTTTGTCAAGGCTGCTGAGGGCCCCTTCCTGAGCTGAGGCCCTTCACACCCCCCCTCTCTCCCAGGCCCTTGGGTCGCTTCGCCCACTCCTGCCCACACCGGGGGCTGCTGCCAGACACAAGTCATCATGCCTGTGGGCAGGAGGAATGAGCTCCGGAAATTGGAGGAGGCTCCTCAGGACCCTAGAGAGGCCCAGCGCCTGGCGGATGCGGAGCTGTATGAGGCTTCGGGGTTCGAGGAGGCCCTGTCTCTCTCGTCCTCCCCCTCCTCCCCCTCCTCCTCCCCCTCCTCCTCCTCCAGTTTCTCCTCCTTCTTCTCCTCTTGTTCCTCCCACTTATCCGTCTCTTCCTCCTCCTCTTCCTCCTCTTACTTTGTCCTGTTCCCTAATACCCCGGAGGAGGAGTCCGCTGCTGGAGGCTCGAGTCCTCCCCAGAGCCCTCAGAGGGCCTTCCCCGCCCCCAGTGCCATGGAGGCCTCTCCCTGGAGCCTGTCTGAAGATAGCTCCAGCTCCGCGATGGAGGAGGGGTCTGGCACTGGGGGGGAGCCAGGGGTGGCCGAGCCCGTGCTCCACGCTGCACTCCACGTGAGGGCGGTCAGCCTGGTGGGGTTCCTGCTCCAAAAGTTTCGCACCAAGCAGCCGACCAGCCAGGCGGAGATGCTGGCGATCGTCGGCGAGGATGAGCAGGACGCCTTCCCCGGGATCCTGGGCCAGGCGTCCGAGTGCATGCGGCTGGTGTTCGGCGTGGAGGTGAAGGAAGTGGACCCCAGCGAGCACTCCTACGTCCTGGTCACCGTCCTGGGCCTCACCTGCGATGCGATGCTGAGCGGTGAGCAGGGCCTGCCCAAGACCGGCCTCCTGGTGGTGCTCCTGGGGGTGATCCTCCTGGAGGGCGACCGTGCCCCCGAGGAGGTGGTGTGGGAAGCGCTGGGGGTCATGGGGGTGTATGCCGGCGAGGAGCACATCATCTTTGGGGAGCCCCGGGAGCTCCTGACCAACGTCTGGGTGCAGGAAGGGTACCTGGAGTACCAGCAGGTGCCCGGCGGTGACCCTGCCCGCTACGAGTTCCTGTGGGGTCCCAGGGCCCACATGGAAACCAGCAGGGTGCAGGTGCTGGAGTATTTGCTGCGGGTCTATCCCGGGCTGCCGGTTTCCTCCCTGGCCCCCTCTGAAGAGGCTGTGAGCCACGAGGAAGAGGGGGCCTGAGCCCCAGGAGCGGCTGTGGTGCGGTCCGGGCTCTGGCGGGGTGGGCAGATTGTCCTGCAGGGTGCCGGGCACGAAGTGAGGCTGTTTCTTGGTTCTTCCCTGTTTCTGTGTGTGTGTGTGTGTGTGTGTGTGTGTGTGTGTGTG
>NW_026748500.1:0-1910 GCF_022355385.1 Mustela nigripes
TCATTCCAAGGTCTCCATAGACACAAAATCATATTAGGACACTTCCACGGGAGAGTCCATTTCAACTCAGCCTCCTCGGTGGCTCCCCCAGATCGAGCAGATATAACCTGTCTTGTTGCTTGGAGAAAATTGGAATGTGAGGT
The DNA here is from genome assembly GCF_022355385.1 of Mustela nigripes. Lineage (NCBI taxonomy): Eukaryota > Metazoa > Chordata > Mammalia > Carnivora > Mustelidae > Mustela > Mustela nigripes. The sequence continues at coordinate 144 of NW_026748500.1, forward strand.
GGTCTACTCAGCCATCCATCCTTAGAACCCTGCTCGGAATCGATGTCCTGGAGCCAACCAACAGGTCTCAATTGTTGCAGAAGAATCTTTGCAGTTGGAAGCTTCTCACAAGTCCCATCGTGGGAAAACCCCCATGGCCTCGTGATCCACTCCCCCCTTCAAAAATGGGCCATCAGGGACAGAATGTCCAACCCGAGTGATCGTCTGATCCTCGCCCTGACTTCAGATGAAAGAGTTCTCGATTCAGGTCTGTAGATTGTGCCTGCTTTATCCTCACCCAGAAACCTAGGCCTAGCTTAGGTTCTCAGACTTCCATCCTCAGACTACTGGCCCACAAGCCCTCTAGTTTGGCAATCCAGAACTACAATGCAGCACTCTGCCTGCCCTCCAGAAGAAAAACATTGCTGTCTGGGGCTACCCAGAAACCCCAAATGAGGATCAACCTGCACTCTATTCGCCTGTACCCCAAATATATAGGCTGACCTTGGCACTAATGCCCTTTCTGACACAGCCTGAGCCTGGACCTCCTGGCCCCACCTAGACAGCTAGAGGCACACTGAGCACATCGGACCCGTCCTGGCCTTAGTTCGTCCTATCTTCTCAACCTCGGTTTTCAGGCATCAGAACCTAGACCTTATCTCCAATAACGGCCCGGGTTTGAAAATGATGCAGAAATCAAAACTCTTTCCCCATGGCAAAAAACCTTTTGGATGGCATGTTGTCCAAGGTTCAGTGTACTTGAAACCAGTGTGGCTCATGAGGCCCCGCCCATGCTTGCTGGCCACATTGTTCACAAGCACACATTGTGACCCTCAGCCTGAGCCCTGTCCTCAGGTAAGGCCTCTCAGTGGCTGGATGGAGAGACAGCATATTGGGCTTGCCATGCCCTTAGGCCCCAATTTTTAACTATAGTTCGGGTTGTCCCTTCACTCTTCCCCTGGGCTCTGCTTGGATTTCCTATTTTGGTGGGACACCTGAGGTTACAAACCTGAAAGGAGTCCTCCCATCCCACATATTGACGGAAAACCATTGGGATCGGGCAAAGTCCACAGAGAGCAAGATTCATCCATGGCCCATGAGGCCTCCCCAACATTCCACGTCCATATCTGATACAAAATCCAGAGACAAAAGCCCGATCACGCGCCTCAGACTCAATCATTCTTCATATCCTGAAGAGTTCTTCAGATAAGAACCTACATGGCACTCGAATGCACCCAAAATATATAGTCTAACCTGGGCACTAATGCACTGTCTGACAACCTGAGCCCGGACCTCGTGACCAACACCCAGACAACTGACCACACACTGAGCAAATCGGACCCGCCATGGCCTTAGGTCATCATCTCTTTCCTACCTCAGTTTTCAGGCTTCAGAACCTAGACCTTATCTCCAATCACTGCCCAGGGCTGACTGTGATGCAGAAATCAGAACTCTTCCTGACCCATGGCAAGAAACCTTGTGGTTGGTATGTTGTCCAACGTTCAGTGTAGGAGAAACCAGCATTCACCCTAGGGCCCCGCCCATTCTTGAGTGCGACGAGGGCATAAACACGCATTGCGACCCTCAGCGTGAGTCCGGTCCTCTAGCACGTCCTCTCAGTAACTGGACCATTAGATGTCATAATGGGCTTGACATGTCCGTAGGCTCCAATTTTTAACCAGGTTTCTGGTTGTCCAGTCACCCCTCCCCAGGGCCCTACTCTGGAATCCCTCATTCGGTGGGAAACCTGAGGTTGAAAAACAAAACAAAACAAATCAACAACAACAG
>NW_026748501.1:0-1909 GCF_022355385.1 Mustela nigripes
AAAAAAAAAAAAAAAGCTGTCTCCCACTGAGTGTGAGCTAATGAGTCCAAAAATCCATCATGGTTCCTCATTCCTAAAGAAGATTCACTGCCTTTGATGGGGGACAATAACAAGGTCATTCTGGAGGTGGAATGCCTGGCATGGTTCCTCACTGGTCTGTCAAGCTTCAAACAGGGAACTCCTTACGGTAAGATGCCAGGTTTCACCACTGTCCCAGCTGCTTTTCTTGCAGCCCCTACACAAGTTTTGGATCTTCTCCTTGAAGGAATTTTCCCTCCAGCCCAGTTCTCAAGAGCTAAAGGTTGCTCAACTCCCTTGCAATTCCCTGGTGCCAGCTTCAGGCCCAGGTCCTACAGGCAAAGTCCTTAGTGCCTCTCAGTGATGAGGGAGCATGAGGTTGGCTGAAGACAAAGCAAAAGCTGGTGCCTTGCACCCCCCTCACCCCACTCTCCATCCGCTCCCCTTCAGTCCTATGTGTAGCATCCCTCAGGCAGCCCTGACTTCCATGAACAATAAGCAAATAGTTAACTTACAGAGCTCACAATCCTGCTAGACAGGAGTCTCCCTTGGCTTACAAATGTCCTAAATCTCACTAACAAAGACGATTGATAGCAGGATTGTGACATCCCAACAAAAATTCTCCCAACTATCTTAATCTTAATGGCTGGTCTCAAGACAACATTGATCAAGCCGCAAGGGCAAGGCCTTAGGTAGGCCTGGGACATCCTGGCACCTTGTAGGCCCTCTTCCTTCCCCTCACCTTCCCTCAACCGCAGGGTACATAACCTGCCATCCCTCACAACCAGGGGCAGCTGCATCTACGCCTGCCCACGGGTCCTGTCCCAGTACTTTAATAAACAACCTTTTTGCACCAGAGACGTCTTAAGAATTCTTTCTTAGCCGTCGGCTCCGAACCTCACCCCACCGAACCTGACTTAGGTTCTGGGACTTCATCATCAGCACCTACTGCTCTCCTCTCCTGGTGGTCTCTCCGGGAGGGGTCTTCTCTAGCTCTTCTAGCAGGAGATGGGCACTTCCCATCTACCCCTGTTGCCGGACCAACCTTACCTATCCTGCAGGGTCAGGTTGGCCTGGCTTTTTATCTGTTGTTCTCTTCTGAGTGGTTAGTTTGTCATAGATACTGTGCTTTGCTTTTGTCAGGATTTACCCTGGACTATCAAAACCCTTTTCTTGTGCCCGTGAAGCCCAAGAAACATTCCTGATTAGAGAACCAGGAACTCGAACAGATCATATTTATCCTGAATGTTCTGTCCAAAATGAAAAATACATTTCTGAGGAGCCTCAAGATCTCTGAGAAGGGAAGTTTCACCAACTCTGTCATGTAGTGGCATCAATTCCGATTCTGTGTCAATTTTCCTACTTTCCCAGCTAGTAATTCTTTACCTCAGAAAGGCCACTCTTATAAAAATATATGTTTATAGAAAATTAAAAATTAAAAATTAAAAAAAAGAAAAAAAAAAAGAAAGGCCACTCTCAACCGTTTCCTCTCTCAAAGGCAGTTGCTCTTAGAGTCTGCACATGGCACTTGGGGCCTGCTGGTAGTTGGCTACTGCCCTCTGTACCTTGGGTCTAACAGCTACGGGGCATCAAGATGAGAACGTCTCTTGTTCTAAGACTTAATATAGTTTGGGGCACATGGTAAGCAATAATCACTTTTTTTGTTGATCCAAGTGTTCAACCTTCCTTAATTATTCTAGTACCACAATTTACTTGTTCTAAGATTTGTCCCCCCCCCCAATTTTAATATCTCTTAAGGTGGCACTCACCTTGCACTTGATGACATATCCTAGTTTAACTGACAGCATTTCTCTTTCTTAGTCGAACATAAACTATAGTGCATCTTACCCTTGATGAAAGCTAGGATGCAATTAAATACTCTATTATGGTT
>NW_026748502.1:0-1909 GCF_022355385.1 Mustela nigripes
AACTCCCATCGTGGAAAAGCCCCATTGCCTCGTGATCCACTCCCCCCCTTCAAAAAGGGGCCATCAGGGACAGAATGTCCAACCTGAGATATCGTCTGATCCTCGCCCTGACTTCAGATGCACGAGACTTCGATTCAGTTCTGTAGATTGTGGCTGCCATATCCTTACCCAGACACCTAGGCCTGGCTTGGCTTCTCAGACTTCCGTCCTCAGACTACTGGCCCACAAGCCCTCCAGTTTGGCAATCCAGAACTACAATGCAGCACTCTGCCTGCCCTCCAGAAGAAAAACATTGCCCTCTGGGGCCACCCAGAAAACCCAAATGAGCATCAACCTGCACGCCATTCGGCTGTACCCCAAATATATAGGCTTAACGGGGCATTAAAGCCCTTTCTAAAACACCCTGAGCAGGGACCTACAGCCCCCACCCAGACAGATGGCCGCACACTGAGCACATGAGACCCGTCATGGCCTTAGGTCGTCATCTCTTCTCAACCTCGGTTTTCAGGCTTCAGAACATAGACCTTATCTCCAATCACGGCCCGGGTTGGAAAATGATGCAGAAATCAGAACTCTTTCCCATGGCAAGAAACCTTGTGGTTGGCATGTTGTATAAGATTCAGTGTAGTTGAAACCAGTGTGGCCCATGAGGCCCCGACCATGTTGCGGGCCACATCGGTCACAAACACACATTGTGACCCACAGCCTGAGCTCAGTCCTCAGGTAAGGCCTCTCAGTGGCTGGATGGAGAGACAGCATATTGGGCTTGCCATGCCCCTAGGCCCCCATTTTTAACCATAGTTCGGGTTGTCCCTTCACTCTTCCCCAGGGCTCTGATTTGGAATTCCTCTTTTGGTCGGACACCTGAGGTAACAAACCTAAAAGGAGTCCTCCCATCCCACAGAATGACGAAAAACATTTGGGATCGGGCCAAGTCCACAGAGAGCAAGATCCGTCCATGGCCCATGAGGCCTCCCCAACATTCCACGGCCATCGCTGATACAAAATCCAGAGACAAAAGCCTGAGAACGTGCCTCAGACTCGCTCATTCTTCATATCCTGAAGAGTTCTTCAGATAAGAACCTACACGTCACTCGAAGGCACCCAAAATATATAGTCTAACCTGGGCACTAATGCACTGTCTGACAACCTGAGCCCGGACGTCGTGACCAACACCAAGACAGCTGACCGCACACTGAGCACATCAGACCCGCCACGGCCTTAGGTCATCATCTCTTACCTACCTCAGTTTTCAGTCTTCAAAACCTAGACCTTATCTCCAATCACTGCCCAGGGGTGACTATGATGCAGAAATCAGAACTCTTCCTTACCCAAGGCAAGAAACCAAGTGGTTGACATGTTGTCCAACGTTCAGCGTGGGACAGAAACCAGCTTTCACCCTGACGCCCTGCCCATTCTTGAGTGCGACGAGGGCAGAAACACACATTGTGACCCTCAGTGTGAGTCCTGTCCTCTAGTACGTCCTCTCAGTGGCTAGACCATTAGATTTCATAATGGGCTTGACATGTCCCTAGGCCCCAATTTTTAACCAGATTTCTGGTTGTCCAGTCGCCCCTCCCAGGGCTCTACTCTGGAATCCCTCATTTGCTGGGACACCTGAGGTTGAAAAACAAAACAAAACAAATCAATAACAACAGAACAACGGACTTCTTCCATCCCACAGAATGACCCCAAACTCTTTGGACGGGGCAAACCCCCAGAGAGTTAGACTCGTCCATTTCCCATGAAGTCACCCGGAAATTTCACGACCATGAGTGACACGATAACCAGAGATAAAAACTTGAGCAAGAGCCTCACACTCGCCCTATTTTCATATCCTGAAGAATTCTCCTCATGGTCTCTAGATCAGTCCTGCCATACCTATGACCCGAAACATAAGCCGAGTTTA
>NW_026748503.1:0-1909 GCF_022355385.1 Mustela nigripes
ACAGGCCTGCCTTAACCCTCTCATGACCATCCCCCAAATGGTTTCATGCGATAAGAAAACAGTGCCTCTTGTGGAAAATGGGCATTTTCTAAAGGAGCCAGGAGAAGGGAATAATGTGTCAACTAGGGCCATTATAGGGGGACAGACACCAGATGCTACAGGTTGGTAAGGAGATACAGGAAGAGAACAGGAGAATGAGCAAGGGAGCTTAGAGCAAAGGTCTGGCATTTTAGGATGGTAGGAGTTACTCTGTACCTGGCTGCATTCCTTAGGGACCTAGGTCCAAATTAAATACACCATCTTCTGGTCCCAGTCAGTCCTTTCACACTGGTTTTGTTTTTGTTTTCTGTCAAATGATGCACATGCAAATATTTGACCAAGAGACAGAAAGTTCACAATCAGGGGGTGGAGCTGGAGAGGGAGCTGACTTGCTCCTAAGTAGGTAAACTACTCAGTGCCTTTTAATCTTATCTTTGTTTCTGTTCCCAGATAAGGGTGATTTTCAGCTCTGATTTCTTAAAGAAATGTTCAACCCTCATTTTTTTCTTGTCCCTAGGTCTCCTACAATAGGCACCAGTTTCTATTCCCTGGAGTCAATGATTTCCATAAGCTAATTTTCATTTTCCACCTTTCTTCCTTCTCTCTTTGGTTGCTTACTTATTTTCCAGTATTTTTCTTCAAGGTCACTAATTGGATTCTCTGCTTCTGCCAGCTTCCTGGACTTTGCATCCAGTCTGCTACCACTCTTTTCACCAGGGACTCTTTGTTTTACTTTATTTTATTTTTTAACACTTTTATCTCTGTGGTTCGACTCTACTTGATGTCTTATGTGTTGTCTGATGTATAGTGAGTATCCTGTCCGCTGCTTTCAATCCTCCATCAGGAGTGTTACATGTACATGTTTCTCATTATTATTTTTTTTCCCCTTGGCATCAGTTGATTTTTCCAGTTTTGCATTTGTTCTAGATCTCTGTACTCTTCTCTGTATTCTCAAGGCCTCCTCTGTTTTTTAGCCTGAGGCTAATTCCTTTAAGAGAAAAGATCATGGAGTGCCCAAGGGATGTCCCTTGAAGAAGTTTCGGGTGTTTTTGTCATGCATACCATCTGCAGTTTTGTTGTAACTGTCCCCTGTCCTTGAGGCCAGTCATCTGCAGAGGTTCTCCTTGCCTGCTGTTTGGAGTGTTTGATGTCTTGGCTGAATAGGGTGAAGTTTAGTTTGGTGGGCTCTTGTGTGCCTATGAAAAGATGTTAAACCAATGCAAAAGTATGAAGGCCTGTCGAATGCTGCAGTCAGGGAAAAATATGTGGGCAGGGCTTCCTTCTAGTTCCCTATGGGAGAGTCTGTTCTCCTAGGACTAAGAAACGTGGACTGAGGAGGAATTCCCCCAAGAGTTCCATGGCTGGGATTTCATGTTTGTAGGTAAGGCAGCTAATATCCTCACTGTCCTGCCTTTGGCCAGCATCAGTCTTGATGCTGCTGTTGTGAGAGCCCAAATTCTTCTGCCCCCTTTGATTAATCTCTGAGAATACTGCCTCTCACGTATGCACTGATACAACCCACCATCTTCCCACTGTGTCTCCTGATATTGTCTCTGATCATGGCTTCCAGGCTGTCTGCAGCTGGTTGCTTGTTGGTGTCCTCTCCAAGAGGAACACAGTTTTCTCAAGTCAATGTCTGCCAAGTCTACTGTTTGGAAATATCCTGGCCTCAAGACCCTTTGTTGGCAAGAACTCGTGCCATTCAGACGCTCTGCTGGTCACAGGCTATGGCATTGGATTATGAAGGACCCCAGGTCAGAACTATAGTATAGCCTATAAGTTTTAACATTCTTTTTATAACCAGCTTATGCTAACTAAGAAACTGTGGCCAGCTGACCATAGATAAGGGAGTCAGCAAGCAGCATAACAG
>NW_026748504.1:0-1909 GCF_022355385.1 Mustela nigripes
TGTGGTGTAAGGAAATGGTCCAATTTCATTTTTCTGCATGTGTCTGTCCAATTTTCCCAGCACCATTTATTGAAGAGGCTGTCTTTTTTCCACTGGGCATTCTTTCCTGCTTTGTCGAAGATTAGTTGACCATAGAGTTGAGGGTCTATTTCTGGGCTCTCTATTCTGTTCCATTGATCTATATGTCTGTTTTTGTGTCAGTACCATGCTGTCTTGATGATGGCAGCTCTGTAATACAGCTTGAGTCCGGAATTGTGATGCCACCAACTTTGGCTTTCTTTTTCAAAATCCCTTTGGCTATTCGAAGTCTTTCTGGTTCCATATAAATTTTAGAATTATTTGTTCCATTTCTTTGAAAAAGATGGATGGTACTTTGATAGGAATTGCATTAAATGTGTAGGTTGCTTTAGGTAGCATAGACATTTTCACAATATTTATTCTTCCAATCCAGGAGTAAGGAACATTTTTCCATTTCTTTGTGTCTTCCTCAATTTCTTTCATGAGTACTTTATAGTTTTCTGAGTATAGATTCTGTGCCTCTTTGGTTAGGTTTACCTAGGTATCTTATGGTTTTGGGTGCAATTCTAAATGGGATGGACTCCTTAATTTCTCTTTCTTCTGTCTTATTGTTGGTGTAGAGAAATGCAACTGATTTCTGTGCATTGATTTTATATCCTGACACTTTAGTGAATTCCTGTACACGTTCTAGCAGTTTTGGAGTGGAGTCTTTTGGGTTTTCCATATATAGTATCATATCATCTGTGAAGAGTGATAGTTTGACTTCTTCTTTGCCGATTTGGATGCCTTTAATTTCCTTTTGTTGTCTGATTGCTGAGGCTAGGACTTCTAGTACTCTGTTGAATAGCAGTGCTGATGATGGACATCTCTGCCATGTTCCTGACCTTAGCGGAAAAGCTTTCAGTTTTTCTCCATTGAGAATGATATTTGTGGTGGGTTTCTCATAGATGGCTTTGATGATATTGAGGTATGTGCCCTCTATCCCTACACTTTGAAGAGTTTTGATCAAAAAGGGATACTGTACTTTGTCAAATGCTTTTTCAGCATCTATTGAGAGTATCATATGGTTCTTGTTCTTTCTTTTATTGATATGTTGTATCACACTGACTGATTTGTGGATGTTGAACCAACCTTGCAGCCCTGGAATAAATCCCACTTGGTCGTGGTGAATAATCCTTTTAATGTACTGTTGAATCCTATTGGCTAGTATTTTGGTGAGAATTTTCGCATCTGTGTTCATCAAGGATATTGGTCTATAGCTCTCTTTTTGGATGGGATCCTTGTCTGCTTTTGGGATCAAGGTGATGCTGGCCTCATAAAATGAGTTTGGAATTTTTCCTTCCATTTCTATGTTTTGGAACAGTTTCAGGAGAATAGGAATTAGTTCTTCTTTAAATGTTTGGTAGAATTCCCCTGAGAAGCCGTCTGGCCCTGGGCTTTTGTTTGTTTGGAGATTTTTAATGACTGTTTCAATCCCCTTACTGGTTATGGGTCTGTTCAGGCTTTCTATTTCTTCCTTGTTCAGTTGTGGTAGTTTATAGGTTTCTAGGAAGGCATCCATTTCTTCCAGATTTTCAAATTTATTGCCGTAGAGTTGCTCATAGTATGTTCTTATAATAGTTTGTATTTCTTTGGTGTGAGTTGTGATCTCTCCTCTTTCATTCATTATTTTATTTATTTGGGTCCTTTATCTTTTCTTTTTGATAAGTTGGGCCAGGGGTTTATCAATTTTATTAATTGTTTCAAAGAACCAGCTCATAGTTTCGTTGATTTGTTCTGTTGTTTTTTTGGTTTCTATTTCATTGATTTCTGCTCTGATCTTTATGATTTTCTTCTCCTGCTGCGCTTAGGGTTTCTTTCTTGATCTTTCTCCAGCTCCTTTAGGTGTAGG
>NW_026748505.1:0-1909 GCF_022355385.1 Mustela nigripes
AAAGAAGAAATAACACCTGTTCTCCTGAAGCTGTTTCAAAAAATTGAAGCAGAAGGAAAACTTCCAGACTCTTTCTATGAAGCCAGCATTACCCTGATCCCCAAACCAGGCAAAGACCCTACCAAAAAGGAGAATTTCAGACCAATATCATTGTTGAATATGGATGCTAAGATTCTCAACAAGATCCTAGCAAACAGGATCCAACAGCACATTAAGTGTTTATCTTATTTCACTCCGCATAATCTCTTCCAGTCCCATCCATGTTGCTACAAAAGTTGGGTGGGTATTCGTCTTTTCTGATAGAGGCATAATACTCCAAAAAAAGTCAAGCAGAGTCAATTATCATATGGTTTCACTTATTTGTGGAGCATAACAAATAATATGGAGGACATGGGGAGATGGAGAGGAGAAGGGAACTGAGGGAAATTGGAAGGGGAGGTTAACCATGAGAGACTGTGTACCCTGAAAAACAACCTGAGGGTTTTGAAGGGGTTGCGGGTGGGATGTTGGGGGAACCAGGTGGTGGGTACTGGGGAGGGCACGTATTGCATGGAGCACTGGGTGTGGTACAAAAACAATGAATACTGTTATGCTGAAAAGAAATTTAAAAATATATTTATATTTAAATGTTTATCTTGTCTGATTTCTGCAGCTAAAACTTCTAGTACTATAGTGAATAAAAATGTTGAAACACATCCTTGTCTTGTTCCTGATCTTAAGGGAAAACTGTTTTTCACCATTTAGTATAATGTTAGCTGTGGGTTTTTCATGTATGGCCTTTATAATGTTGAAGTATGTGGCCCTGTGCACATTTTTTTTTATCATTTAAAGACGGTGTATTTAGTCAGATCTTTTTCTGAACTTATTGAGATAATTATATGGTTTTTATATTTCCTCTTCTTAATGACATATCACATTTTTATATCAAATATTAATTCATCTCTGGAATAAATCTCACTGATTCTTTTGTATTGTGAATTCAGTTTTCTAATATCTTCTTGCATGTTTTTGCATCTATATTCATCGGAGATACTGGCCTGTAGTTTTCTTTTCTTTTCTTTTCTTTTTTTTTAGTCTGTTTGCCTAGTTTGGGGTGCAGGATAATTCTGGCCTCATAGAATGAATTTGGAAGTTTTCCTTCCTCTTCCAAGTTTTGGGACAGTTTGAGAAGAATAAGTATTAATTTTTCTTTAAATGTTTGATAGAATTAATCTGTGAAGTTATCTGGTCTTGGACATTTGTTTTGAGTGTTTTGATTACTGATTGATTCCCTTCTTTTTTTTTTTTTCCCTATTAATCAGTCTGTTCAGATTTTCTGTTTCTTCACAATTCAGTTCTGGAAGATTGTATGTTTCAAGGAATCTATCCCTTTCTTCTAGGTTTTCCACTTTGTTGGCATATTATTTTTCATAGTATTTTATAATCCTTTGTATTTTTGTGGTATTGGTGCTTATTCCTCTTACCTTTCTGATTTTTTTTTTTAGACTGCATCTTTCATTAACATCTCTTAAAAATTTTTTTTTGTGAATTTCTTTTATTTAGCATTTAATCTTCCCTTATTCTTACTTCCTTGGCCCTCACAAAACCCCAGCAATATAGATATTATTTTTTTCCACTACTCTTTAGTTGGGCAAACCATGCATTTGGCAAGTTACTTGCCAAAAGATCAAATCTCATATTTTCTTTTCTTTTTTTTAATATAATTTTTTATTTTTTATAAACATATATTTTTATCCCCAGGGGTACAGGTCTGTGAATCACCAGGTTTACACACTTCACAGCACTCACCAAAGCACATACCCTCCCCGATGTCCATAATCCCACCCCCATCTCCCAAACCCCCTCCCCCCAGCAACCCTCAGTTTGTTTTGTGAGATTAAGAGTCACTTATGGTTTGTCTCCCTCCCAA
>NW_026748506.1:0-1909 GCF_022355385.1 Mustela nigripes
CAACTTACACGTTTTAAAAATAAAATGTGCAATGCAAGTTACATCACGTCTTTTATCACCACACTGGGACTTTCCCTACTGAGTTGTTGTAATGTAAGGACCTATTTTACATTTTTATATTTTAGCAAGAGGCTTTCATTGAGGTTAACCCTTAAACTGTCCTTGCCCCCCTTCCCCCAAGGGATTCACTTAAAAACAAGTCCTGGAAATCAGCTCCAGGTAACAAAGCCCATATACAAGGGTGGGTCAGGCCAGGTGGAGACATCAATCAGCAGGGAGGGGGGGTTTGCATACTGTCTCCCTAGATACTAAGGAGTAGGCCCCACTTCTCTGCCCTTTGGGAACCTTTTTGGCACCAGTCCTACTCAAGGTGTAATAGGCTGGGTCAAATGTCTATACTAGGGTAAATTGTACCTCAATTGGTCACCTAGCCTCACTGTGGAGTTTCCTGTGTGTGTTAAAATCTCAATGATGCAGCCATCAAAAGAAATGAAATCTTGCCATTTGCGACAACATGGATGGAACTAGAGCGTATCATGCTTAGCGAAATAAGTCAAGCAGCGAAAGACAACTATTATATGATCTCCCTGATATGAGGAAGTGGTGATGCAACATGGGAGCTTAAGTGGGTACAAGAAGAATAAATGAAACAAGATGGGATTGGGAGGGAGACAAACCATAAGTGACTCTTAATCTCACAAAACAAACTGAGGGTTGCTGGGGGGAGGGGGTTTGGGAGAAGGGGGTGGGATTATGGACATTGGGGAGGGTGTGTGCTTTGGTGAGTGCTGTGAAATGTGTAAACCTGATGATTCACAGACCTGTACCCCTGGGGATCAAAATATATGTTTATAAAAAATAAAAAAAATTAAAAGTAAAAAAAAAAAATCTCATAGGTCACCTGTGCGTGGCCAGGCCTGACCGCATGGCCATTGCCCTTAAAAGCTAGACTGTGAAACAGCGAAGGGTTGCCTTCTCTCGTAAGAGGTGTGACCGCGAACGTTCGGTTAGATTCCTGATGCTTGGCGTGAAATAAAGCTTTGCTTGACCTTCGCTTTACATCAGTCTCGGTCCTTTAATCATAGACCCATTATTGGGGCATAACAGTATTAATCTTATAGTTATAAGTCCACAATGCATCCATCAATCATCCTACCCCTTAACATTCCCCTTTGGACAGACCCATGATCTAGAACAAGCCTTATTTTATAGTGCCTTGTAGGAGATTTTTGCTGCTGCCTAAATTGCCTACTTTCCTCTCACCATTACCACGGAAACTGGGTCCACTGAAACAAAGGGGTAGTGTAAGAAATTAACAACTTCCATAAATCTCTTTAAATAATAAAGTATAAGATAGTGATACCTTTTTTTTTCTGCCACATAACCAATTCTTGCAAGAATAAGGTCATATAAGAGAATTTACAACACATGCTAGCATTATCCTACTGGACCCAGATCATTATTTGTATGTTTCTCTGTCTCTGAGAAATGTAGTTATTTACATGACCGAAACCTACAAATTGTTTGATATGACTACTAATATCACCTACATTATTTTAAAGCCTGTTAAGGCTTCTGAAATACATAGGTTTTGTAAACACTTATTAAGCATCTTGTATATATCAAACACTTTTTAAAAATCTCTGCTTTTAAAAAAACAAAACAAAACAAAAAAACTCTACCTCAATGAAACTTTGAGTCTGAAAAAGATACAGGCAATATACAAGGCAACAGATAGAATAATTACATATTTGATTATATACTCCGAGGATGTCACATTAAATTGATATGAAAATGATGAGAAGGATCTGAATTTCTTGTCAAAATTTTTTGCCTTAAAAAGAAATTGATATTTAGGGAAAGTTGTTACTGAAAGAGGTCCTGTGTCAACCAAAAATGTTAAACCATG
>NW_026748507.1:0-531 GCF_022355385.1 Mustela nigripes
ACAAATATGGGATGGCCTCAGGGACTTTGGAGGTTTATCCTCTTAGTAGGGTTGTGGCCATTGGAATGGTCACATACAATTCCCTTGGAGAGGGCAAGCACAGTCGTCAGGTTTGGCTACAGGGGCCTGAGCCTGTAGGATGTGTAGGCCACGGTTGTTAGGACAGTTGTCTGAAAACACAAACTCGGCTTATGTTTCGGGTCATAGGTATGGCAGGACTGATCTACAGACCATGAGGAGAACTCTTGGGGATATGAAAAAAGAGCGAGTGTGAGGCTCTTGCTCAAGTTTTTGTCTTGGATATCGTGTCACACATGGTGGTGAAATTTCCGGGTGACTTCATGGGAAATGGACGAGTCTTACTCTCTGGGGGTTTGGCTCCGTCCAATAATTTGGGGTCATTCGGTGGGACGGAAGAAGTCCGTTGTTCTGTTGTTGTTGATTTGTTTTGTTTTGTTTTTCAACCTCAGGTGTCCCACCGAATGAGGGATTCCAGAGTAGAGCCCAGGGGAGGAGCGACTGGACAACCAG
>NW_026748507.1:631-1908 GCF_022355385.1 Mustela nigripes
TAAACCTCCAAAGTCCCTGAGGCCATCCCAATATTTGTGGCTTCAGGGACTTTGGAGGTTTATCCTCTTAGTAGGGTTGTGGCCATTGGAATGGTCACATACAATTCCCTTGTAGAGGGCAAGCACAGTCGTCAGGTTTGGCTACAGGGGCCTGAGCCTGTAGGATGTGTAGGCCACGGTTGTTAGGACAGTTGTCTGAAAACACAAACTCGGCTTATGTTTCGGGTCATAGGTATGGCAGGACTGATCTACAGACCATGAGGAGAACTCTTGGGGATATGAAAAAAGAGCGAGTGTGAGGCTCTTGCTCAAGTTTTTGTCTCTGGATATCGTGTCACACATGGTGGTGAAATTTCTGGGTGACTTCATGGGAAATGGACGAGTCTTACTCTCTGGGGGTTTGGCTCCGTCCAATAGTTTGGGGTCATTCGGTGGGACGGAAGAAGTCCGTTGTTCTGTTGTTGTTGATTTGTTTTGTTTTGTTTTTCAACCTCAGGTGTCCCACCGAATGAGGGATTCCAGAGTAGAGCCCAGGGGAGGGGCGACTGGACAACCAGAAATGTGGTTAAAAATTGTGGCCTAGGGACATGTCAAGCCCATTATGACATCTAATGGTCCAGCCACTGAGAGGACGTACTAGAGGACAGGACTCACGCTGAGGGTCACAATGTGTGTTTATGCCCTCGTTGCACTCAAGAATGGGCGGGGCCTCAGGGTGAATGCTGGTTTCTCCTACACTGAACGTTGGACAACATGCCAACCACAAGGTTTCTTGCCATGGTTAAGGAAGAGTCCTGATTTCTGCATCACAGTCACCCAGGGGCAGTGATTGGAGATAAGGTCTAGGTTCTGAAGCCTGAAAACTGAGGTAGGGAAGAGATGATGACCTAAGGCCATGGCGGGTCTGATGTGCTCAGTGTGCGGTCAGCTGTCTGGGTGTTGGTCACGAGGTCCGGCTCAGGTTGTCAGACAGTGCATTAGTGACCAGGGTAGACTATATATTATGGGTGCCTTCGAGTGCCGTGAGGGTTCTAATCTGAAGAACTCTTCAGGATATGAAAAATGAGCGAGTCTGAGGCGCATGCTCCGGCTTTTGTCTCTGGATTTTGTATCAGCGATGGCCGTGGAATGTTGGGGTGGCCTCATGGGACGTGGACGAATCTTGCTCTCTGTGGATTTGGCCCGACCAATTGTTTTTCTTCAATCTGTGGGATTGGAGGGTCCTTTCAGGTTTGTTTCCACAGGTGTCCCACCAAAAGAGGAATTCCAAAGCAGAG
>NW_026748508.1:0-1908 GCF_022355385.1 Mustela nigripes
TTCTTGCCATGGGTAAGGAGGAGTTCTGATTTCTGCATCACACTCACCCCTGGGCAGGGATTGGAGATAAGGTCTAGGTTCTGAAGACTGAAAACTGAGGTAGGGAAGAGATGATGACCTAAGGCCATGGCGGGTGTGATGGGCTCAGTGTGCGGTCAGCTGTCTGGGTGTTGGTCAGGATGTCCGGGCTCAGGTTGTCTCAGAAGTGCATTAGAACCCGGGTTAGACTATATAATTTGGGTACATTTGAGTGCCGTGTAGGTTGATCCTAATTTAAGCTGCCTGGGCAGCTCATCAAGCAGTATTTTTTTTTTCTTCTAGAGGGCAGGCAGACTGCTGCACTGTGGGTCCAGAATTGCCAAACTTGAGTGTTTCGGGTCCAGGAGTGTGAGGACGGAAGTCTCAGAACGCAAGCTAGACTTGGGTTTCAGGGCGAGGGCACGGCAGGTACCCCCTACACATCGGAACCAAGATCTCATGCATCTGAAGTCAGGGCGAGGATCAGATGTTGCCTAGGTTGGAGTTTCTGTGCATGACGGCCCCTTCATGAAGGGAGCTGAATCTCGAGGCCATGGAGGTTTTCCCACGTTGGTAGTTGTGGCATGCCCCCTTCAAGGATTCCTTCTGCGGGACAATTGAGACCTGTTGGACAGGTCCAGGACATCCCATATGGAATGACTCCAGAGCACCGTTCGAGGATGGATGCCTGGGACGAGCGCCTCGCATTGCAATTGTCTCCTAGCAACAAGGCAGTTTAGATCTGATGGCTCTGCGGGAGCAAACTGGGTGGCTGAGTTGAAATGGACTTTCCTGAGGATGGGTCCTAAAGTGTGTTTGTATCCATGAGGGCCTTGGAATGAGCCGGTTGCACCGGGACCCTGAAGTATTCTCCTAAGCTTTTGACATAGCTCCCATGCACAAGTTTCCTTGTGGGGACGAGATTTGTTCTGATGGGTGCCTCAGGAAAACCCCTATGCTAGAATTGGTATCCAGGTTTTTGTGGAGACATTCCTGTAAACCAAAGCAATGGATCCGATTATGGCCTAGGGTCCTGTCTGGTTCAATCTTCTTCTCTGGCGACATCCATCTATGGAATGAGTGGAGATCGAAGCCCAGCTGGTGTCAGACCGCCCTTGTTTGTGGCGGGCGACCTTCACTAGTGGGATGGCCTCAGGGACTTTTGAGGGTTCTCCTAATTTGTACGGTTTGGAACAATGGAATGGGCAAAAATTCCCATGGATTGGGTAGGCGCAGTCCTAATGTTTGTCTCCAGGGGCACCAGCTTGGAAGGTGTGTGGCCCAAGAGTTTGAGTACAGAAGTCTGAAAACACAAACTCAGCTTATGTTTGGGGACGTAGCTATGGCACGCCCGATCTACAAACCATGAGAAGAACTCTTCAGGATTTGAAGAATGAGCGAGTCTGAGGCGCTTGCTCAGGCTTTTGTCTCTGGATTTTGTATCAGCGTTGGCCGTGGAATGTCGGGGAGGCCTCATGGGCCATGGACAAATCTTCCTCTCTGTTGATTTGGCCTGACCACAATTGTTTTTCGTCAATCTGTGGGATGGGAGGACTCCTTTCAGGTGTGTTACCTCAGGTGTCCCACCAAAAGAGGAATTCCAAAGCAGAGCCCTAGGGAAGAGTGGAGGGACAAAGCGAATTATGGTTAAAAATTGGGGCCAGGGGCATGGCAGGCCCCATATGCGGACTCAGGGTCCAGCCACTGAGAGGCCTTACTTGAGGACTGGGCTCAGGCTGAGGGTCACAATGTGTGTTTGTGACCAATGTGGCCCGCGAGCATGGGCGGGGCCTCATGGGCCACACTGCTTTCAACTACACTGAACGTTGGACAACATGGCAAACACAAGGTTTCTTGCCATGGGGATGGAGTTCTGATTTCTGCATCATT
>NW_026748509.1:0-1908 GCF_022355385.1 Mustela nigripes
GAATCATTAAGGCTATTTATTCTCAGTACTTCCTGAGTGAAATGTAAGAAAATATAAGCTTGTGAAGCAGACATTCTTAGCACTTGTGTCTCTGGTAAATAATATTTGAAATTTAAAAGAGAATAGAAAGCTGGTTTTGAATATAAGTTATAGACACTAGCTAAAATAACACAGGAAGTGTCTTGATGAAATTAAAGGTTGAGCTTTCTATGGCTGTGCCTCTAGGAGGGATTTAAAGGTCAGTGACCAGCATTTTAAAAAATTGTGTTTTGTTAATCATTGTTTTTCACTGAGATCAGATTTACAATTTTGTGGTAGTGTATGCCAATAATTTTTTTAAAGATTTTAATTATTTTTATTGGACAGAGAGAGAGAGAGAGACCACAAGTAGGCAGAGAGAGAGGGGGAAGCAGGCTTCCCACTGAACAGAGAGCCCGATGCCCAGGACCCTGAGATCATGACCTGGGCTGAAGGCAGAGGCTTACTAACCCACTGAGCCACCCAGGTGCCCCTGCTGATAATTTTTTAAAAAATGTCCTCAAGACAGGCTTTGTATGAATGAAGATACCACTTAAAAAAGCCTCATGAGTCTTTTGTTTGTTTTTCAAAATTTTATTTATTTATTTGATAGACAGAGATCACAAGTAGGCAGAGAGGCAGGCAGAGAGAGAGAGAGAGAGGAGGAAGCAAGGTTCCCACAGAGCAGAGAGCCCTATGTGGGGCTCAGTCCCAGAATTCTGGGATCATGACCCGAGCTGAAGGCAAAGGCTTTAACCCACTGAGCCACCCAGGCACCCAATCATGAATCTTTATAGACAGGAATTGCATGAATCTCATTAAAACCATATCTGGGGGCACATGGGTGGCTCAGGCAGTTAAGCATCTGCCTTTGACTTCTGGGATTGAGCCCTGCATTGGACTTCCTGCTCAGAGGAGAGCCCTCCTTTTCCCTCTCCTCCTCCTCTGCTTGTGCTGTCAAATAAATAAATAAAAATTTAAAATATCCCAAAAAACTCAAACTGTTTCTCAAGGAGGACTGTTGTCATGTTAAAAAAAAAAAACCAGGTTTCCATTCTTTTCTAATTCAAAAATAGTATATGAAAATATTTATTTTATGTAAACTAAAATATACTGTTCAAAAACAGTTGGATTTCTAAGCTCATCAGACTGATTTTCTGGAGGTAAAATAATTAATATATAACTTCATCAATTTATACTCTTTTGGAAAATACAGTAGGACACTTTTTTTTCCCCGCATTGGAAAGTAGTATATGCTTATGTTTTAACAGTTGCAGAAGTGTTGAAAGTGAATAGTGAAAACCTCCATCTCTCCCTGAAAACTTGTGATAACTGCTATGACTGTTTTGGTATTTCAGCCCCACTTAAGTGTGTGCAGGGAAGCCACATGTGAATCATGTTCCTTGGATTTGGGCTATAAGATGAGTGTTTCCTTATTTATACAATATTGGTTTGTATATTTGGATTCAAAACTTAACAGTCCCAGACCAAAAATGTACTAAAAGTGAATTGTTAGTCCCCCAAAATACCTTTTTCACTGCTCACATTTAAATTTTAGCTTTCTTGGAGAAAATTGTATTTTGCAGATCATTCTTGCTTACTCATTTTCTCTCAAAAACAAAAACAAAACAAAAAAAACAACAAAAAAAAAACCCTTGGAGGAAAAGATACGGCAGATAGCAATGAGTTATGTTTTCTGAATTTTATAGTCACTGTCCTTCAAATAATTTGTTTTTGTTTGGGTTATCCCAGTTATCCTTAGCATTTATCTAAATTTCTAAATTTCTGACCATATTAAAATGCAAACTGAGAAAAAGCTGTAGAAGTATAAAGCTTCTGGAAAAAAGCATAGAGAATATCTTTGTGAACTCTAGGGGTAGGGAAAGAGTT
>NW_026748510.1:0-1908 GCF_022355385.1 Mustela nigripes
GTGTAGGAGAAACCAGCATTCACCCTGAGGCCCCGTCCATTCTTGAGTGCGACGAGGGCATAAACACGCATTGTGACCCTCAGCGTGAGTCCTGTCCTCTAGTACGTCCTCTCAGTGGCTGGACCGTTATTTCACGACCATGAGTGACACGAAATCCAGAGACAAAATCTTGAGGAGTAGCCTCACACTCGCCCTTTTTTCATATCCAGAAGAGTTCTCCTCATGGTCTGTAGATCAGTCCTGCCATACCTATTACCCGAAACATAAGCTGAGTTTGTGTTTTCAGACACCTTCCAAACAGCCCTTGTCTACACACCCTACAGGCTCAGGCCCCTGGAGCCAAATTTAACGACTGTGCTTGCCCTCTTCAAGGGAATTGTATGTGCCCATTCCTATGGCCACAACCCAACTAAGAGGATAAACCTCCAAAGTCCCTGAGGACATCCCAATTTTTGTGGCTTCCCATGACAAACAGGGGCAATCTGGGCCCATCTGAGCACCTACCTGCACTCAGACCCGTAGTCTGATGTCCCCAGAGGTAAAAAGGAACGAATAGGCCCCTAGGCAACTATCGGATCCATTGGTTAGGCTTCCAAGCATCTCTCCTCAGAGGCCTGGATTTCAATAACAGCATATGCCTGTTTCTTGACTCACCCTTCAGAACAAATCTCATCTACACATGGGAAACTTGCACTATGGAGCTGTGTGAAAGCCTCTCTTTAGTAGAACCCTTCAGGACCCCAGTGCCACCGATTCATTCCATGAGGCCCCATTTATGCTTGTGGGCCACATTGGTCACAAACACACATTGTGTCCCTCAGCCTGAGCCCAGTCCTCAGATAAGGTCTACAGTGGCTGGATGGAGAGACTGCATATTGGGCTTGCCATGCCCCTAGGCCCCAATTTTTAACCATAGTTCGAGTTGTCCCTTCACTCTTCCCCAGGGCTCTTCTTTGGAATTCCTCTTTTGCTGGGACACCTAAGGTAACAAAACTGAAAGGAGTACTCCCATCACACAGATTGACTAAAAACAATTGGAATCGGGCCCAATCCTCAGAGAAAAGATTCGTCCATGACCCTTGAGGCCTCCCCAACATTGCACGGCCTTCGCTGATACTAAATCCAGAGATAAAAGCCTGAGCACACGCCTCAGACTCGCTCATTCTTCATATCCTGAAGAGTTCTTCAGATAAGAAGCTACACGACACTAGAATGCACCCAATCAGAACAGCAATGGCTGTTTCTTGACTCACCCATCAGAACAAATCTCATCTACACATGGGAAACTTGCACCATGGAGCTGTGTGAAAGCCTCTCTTTAGGAGAACCCTTCAGGGCCCCAGTGCAACTGCTTCATTCCAAGTTCTCCATAGATGCAAAATCATATTAGGACACATCCACGGGAGAGTCCATTTCAACTCAGCCTACTCGGTTGCTCCCCCAGATCCAGCAGATCTAACCTTTCTTGTTGCGTGGAGACATTGAATGAGAGGTGGGCTACCCAGCCATCCATCCTTGGAACCCTGCTCGGAATCGTTGTGCTGGAGCCTACCCACAGGTCTCATTGGTCCTGCAGAAGAATCTTTGCATTTGGGAACTTCTCACAACTCCCATCGTGGGAAAACTCCCATGGCCTCGTGATCCACCCCACCTTCAAGAAGGGACATCAGGGTCAGAATATATAGGCTGATCTGGGCACTAATGCTGTTTCTGACACAGCCTGAGCCTAGACATCCTGGCCCCACCCAGACTGCTGGCGGCACACTGCTCACATCGGACCCGCCATGGCCTTAGGACGTCATCTCTTCTCAACCTGGGTTTTCAGGCTTCAGAACCTAGACCTTATCTCCAATCACGGCCCGGGTTTGAAAATGATGCAGAAATCAGAACTCTTTCCCCATGGCAAGA
>NW_026748511.1:0-1908 GCF_022355385.1 Mustela nigripes
TTTTTAACACATTTTCCACTTTTTATGTATGATATTAACATTTCATCATCACATGAAATCATTTCTTCCCGGGGTTTCATTCAGACCCTGGGTGTTTCTTCTTCAATCAATAAGAAGACAGTGTTATCCCAGTTACGAAGCAAAGCTGAAAAGTGCAAAATTCCCCTAATGGTGTATAACCATGCATTCATATATTTTGATCAGTATACTGCAATATTAGAAAATACTGTTCGAAAAGTCATTGTTGCATCAACCGCTATGTTCATTGTTTCCTTATTGTTAATTCTTCACCCACTGTGTTCCTTGTGGGTAACTTTTGCTATTGCTTCTGTGATTGTGGGAGTCACGGGTTTCATGGCATTCTGGAATGTCAATCCTGATTCCATATCCATGATTAATCTTGTCATTTGCATAGGGTTTTCTTTTGATTTTTCTGCACATATTTCTTATGCATTTGTTTCCAGTTCTAAGCCCTCGGTAAACCAAAAAACAATTGAGGTGTTGTATCTGCTAGGCTATCCAGTGTTACGAAGTGCACTTTCAACAGTAATAGGGGTGTGTGTTTTATCTGCAGCTAAAGCATATATCTTCAGGACATTTTTTAAGATTATGTTTCTTGTTATGGTATTTGGGGCTGCTCACGGCCTAATTTTTATTCCAGTATTCTTAACCTTTTTTTGAAGGTTTGTTTGAATACCTGCTAACAAATCAAAGACCAATTTTAGAATTCCTGATTGCCAGAATCCAACCTGATAAAAATGCACTATCAGAAATAGTCAATAAACTTAAAACAAAGGCATGTTTCCTTGGCTTGGAAATCCCATTTAAAGATGTTATTTAAAATATCCTGAAAAAGGGGCAGGGGGTGGGAGGTCGGGGTACGAAGTGGTGGGTACTATAGAGGGCACAGATTGCATGGAGCACTGGGTGTGGTGCAAAAATAATGAATACTGTTATGCTGAAAATAAATAATAAATAAATTGAAAAAAAATAAAATATCCTGAGAAAAATTAATTAGTCTTACATTAAGATATCTTTACTAAATTAGGAAGTTTTGTCATCTTTATTACAGTCTATATAATCAAGCATAAGGTATGACTTTCCAATTTTCTTTCCTTTTGTTTCATTGTTAGAAGTTTATGCCTGGAATTCAAATATTTTATATGTTATAATATAAATGGAATATTATTTTCATTGTACTTCCTCTCTCATTATTATGTAAAAGTACAACTTATTATTTATTCTCCCAGTCTGGGGCTTTGTATGCATTTTCTTAATGGTATATTTTGATAAACTGAAATTTTTAAAGTTTTGAAATCCAATATATCATTTTTTTAATGACCAATGTTTTCTGTGTCCTAAGAAGTCTTTGTCTATTCCAAGATGACAAAAAAAAACCCACCTATGATATCTTCTCAAAGTTCATAGTTTTAATTTTACATTGAAGTCTGTGATCCATAAATCTTTTGTTGAGAAGTGTGGATAGAAGTTCATTATCTTCCCATAATAGTTATCATCCAGTTTTCCAACATCATTAGTAAAAAGACTGTATTTTCAGCATAGAATTAATTTGGCACCTCTGTCAAAGAATCAGCTGACAATTTATGTGTGACTGTATTTCTGTGCATTGATCTGTTTGTCTATCCTAAAGCCAATAACACAGTACCTTGATTACTGAACCTTTATATTAAATCGTGAAATTAGGTTGTATAATGTATCCAACATTTTTTTCTTTTCCAAATTATTTTGGCTATTCTTGGTTCTTAGTATTTAGATACTAGTTTTAGAATCACTTGTCAATTTATCAGAAAGCTTTCTAGGTTCGTGACTCAGTTATAATGAATCTACATTTTAATTTGGAGAAAATAGGTATCTTAGCCATTTGGAATCTTCTAATCTATGAACATG
>NW_026748512.1:0-287 GCF_022355385.1 Mustela nigripes
TGGTTTCTGCTACACTGAACGTAGGACAACATGGCAACCACAAGGTTTCTTGCCTTGGGTAAGCAGGAGTTCTGATTCCTGCATCACAGTCACCCCTGGGCAGTGACTGCAGATAAGGTCTAGGTTCTGAAGCCTGAAAACAGAGGTAGGGCAGAGATGATGACCTAAGGCCATGGGGGGAATGATGTGCTCAGTGTGCGGTCAGCTGTCTCGGTGTTGCTCAGGAGGTCCCGGCTCAGGTTGTGTCAGACAGTGAATTACTGCCCAGGTTAGACTATATAATTTGG
>NW_026748512.1:387-1908 GCF_022355385.1 Mustela nigripes
GCCCATTATGTCATCTAATGGTCCAGCCACTGAGAGGACGTACTAGAGGACAGGACTCACACTGAGGGTCACAATGCGTGTTTATGCCCTCGTCGTACTCAAGAATGGGCATGACCTCAGGGTGAATGCTGGTTTCTGCTACACTGAACTTAGGACAACATGGCAACCACAAGGTTTCTTGCCTTGGGTAAGCAGGAGTTCTGATTCCTGCATCACAGTCACCCCTGGGCAGTGATTGCAGATAAGGTCTAGGTTCTGAAGCCTGAAAACAGAGGTAGGGCAGAGATGATGACCTAAGGCCATGGGGGGCATGATGTGCTCAGTGTTCGGTCAGCTGTCTGGGTGTTGCTCAGGGGGTCCCGGCTCAGGTTGTGTCAGACAGTGAATTACTGCCCAGGTTAGACTATATAATTTGGGTACATTCGAGTTCCGTGTAGGTTTATTCTCATTTAATGTGCCTGGGCAGCTCATTAGGCAATATATTTTTTCTAGAGGGCAGGCAGAGTGCTGCAATGATGGTCCGGAATTGCCAAACTTGTGGGCTTCGGGGCCAGGAGTGTGAGGGTGGAAGTCTGAGAACACAAGCTAGACTTGGGTTTCAGTGCGAGGGCACGGCATGAACCCCTGAAGATCTAAAGCAATATCTCATGCTTCTGAAGTCAGAGCGAGGATCAGACGTTGGCTCCGCTTGGATTTTCTGTTCATGACGGCCCCTTCTCGAGCGGATTCAAGAGAGCGTGGAGGTTTTCCCACGTTGGGAGTGGTGGGATGCCCCCTCCAAGGATTCCTTCTGCGGGACAATTGAGACCTGTTGGACAGCTCCAGGATATCCCATATGGATGAGTCCAGACCAACGTTCGAGGATGGATGCCTGGAAAGCCCGGCTCGCATTCCAATTGTCTACTAGCGACAAGACAGTTTAGATCTGATGGCTCTGCGGGAGCAACCGGGGTTGCTGAGTTGAAATGGACTTTCCTGAGGATGGGTCTAATGTGTGTTTGTGTCCATGAGGGCCTTGGAATGGGGCGTTGGCACCGGGACCATGAAGTATTCTCCCAAGTTTTTGACATAGCTCCCATGCACAAGTTTCCTTGTGGAGACAAGTTTGGTTCTGATGGGTGCCTCAGGAAAACAACAATGCTGGTACTGGAATCCAGGGTTTTGAGGAGAGATGCCTGTAAACCAAAGCAATGGATCCAATTTTGGCCTAGGGTCCTGTCTGGTTCAATCTTCTTCTCTGGGGACATCCATCTACGGTATGAGTGGAGGTAGATGCTCAGCTGGTGTCAGACTGAACTTTTTTGTCCCGGGCGAACTATACTATTGGGATGGCCTCCGGGACTTTGGAAGGTTCTCCTAATTTGTACGATTTTGGACAATGGAATGGGCAGAATTCCCATGGATTGGGTAGGCACAGTCCTAATGTATGGTTCCAGGGTCCCCAGCCTGGATGGTGTGTGGCCCAGGTCTTTGAGGACAGAAGTCTGAAAACACAAACTCAGCTTATGTTTGGGGACGTAG
>NW_026748513.1:0-1908 GCF_022355385.1 Mustela nigripes
ATATGGACCACATCTTCCTTATCCATTCGTCCGTTGAAGGGCATCTTGGTTCTTTCCATAGTTTGGCGACCGTGGCCATTGCTGCTATAAACATTGGGGTACAGATGGCCCTTCTTTTCACTAAATCTGTATCTTTGGGGTAAATACCCAGGAATGCAATGGCAGGGTCATAGGGAAGTTCTATTTTTAATTTCTTGAGGAATCTCCACACTGTTCTCCAAAGAGGCTGCACCAACTTGGATTCCCACCAACAGTGGAAGAGGATTCCCCTTTCTCCACATCCTCTCCAACACATGTTGTTTCCTGTTTTATTAATTTTGGCCATTCTAACTGGTGTAAGGTGGTATCTCAATGTGGTTTTAATTTGAATCTCCCTGAGGGCTAGTGTTGATGAACATTTTTTCATGTGTCTAATAGCCATTTGTATGTCTTCATTGGAGAAGTGTCTGTTCATATCTTCTGCCCATTTTTTGATATGCTTGCTTGTTTCGTGTGTGTTGAGTTTGAGGAGTTCATTATAGATCCTGGATATCAACCTTTTGTCTGTACTGTCATTTGCAAATATCTTATCCCATTCCGTGGGTTGCCTCTTTGTTTTTTTGACTGTTTCCTTTGCTGTGCAGAATTTTAGCATCTTTGATAATGGGATAACCAGATTTTGTGTGCCTTCTGTTGTGACACAATGTGAGGTTCGTAGGGAAATCTATGAAATGCCCTTGCCCCAAATTTTAACCTCAATTTAAAACTGACTTTTAGTATTAAGAGATGAGTCATTCTATGAGACATCTGACTGTGTCTCTTCAATTGGTCACCATCATGAAAGAATAAAATAGAGGAGAGTAAGGTTATTCCAGATTAAAGGAGATTTAAAACATAGCAACAAATACAATGGAACTTCATAGCATCTTTATTCAACCAGATTACTTTGAAAGTCATTTAGGGAGCAATTGGAGAAATAGAAATATATAAGAAGTATAAGATAATATATTAAAGGATGGCTACTAATTTTGTTAATTGTTATCCTGATGCTTTGATCATGTAGAAAAATGACCTTACATTTTAAAGATGCATACCAAAGAATTTGGAATGAAATAGCATGTTGTTGTAATTTTACTTAAAATATATGGGGAAAAATGAAGGAAATATGGCAATATTTTAATAAATGTTAAATACAAATGATGGGTTTATATGGGGGTTTACTATACTATCTTTCTGTTTTTTGGTATGTTTAAAACTTTTCATTGTCTTCAACATGTGGTATCCATCTCATGATCTAAGATGGCTGCTTTAGTACTGACCTTAACATCTGCATCTGAGAGAGTTTAAAAGCCCAATGGGTCTGCTACCCATTCCTTTTAAAAGTACACCTCAGGTGCCTTAACATACTTCTACCATGACAGTGTTAGCTAAAACTAAATTGTATGATTTCAGAAAGCTGAAGGAAGGCTGGAAATCATCAACTAACACTCAGGATTCTCTTATTAAAGAAAGAAAATGAGGCTGGGTATTGATGGCTATAGCATTTTCTGCTATAATCCACCACTCAGGCTACCCAAATATCCCTATGTGCCCTTCTCCCCACACATGGAACATACTTACCCCATCCTGATGGGTAATGACCACCCATCCTTGGACTTATCCAAGTTACAACACCTCCACTTGAAGTCTAGTAAGCACCTCAAATCTAACGTAACCAGAAACCAGTTCTTTTTAAAAATTACTTATTTTGGGACGCCTAGGTGGCTCAGTTGGTTGGACGACTGCCTTCGGCTCAGGTCATGATCCCGGAGTCCCGGGATCGAGTCCCATATCAGGCTCCCAGCTCCATGGGGAGTCTGCTTCACTCTCTGACCTTCTCCTCGCTCATGCTCTCTCTCACTGTCTCTCTCTCAAATAAATAAATAAAAT
>NW_026748514.1:0-1908 GCF_022355385.1 Mustela nigripes
ATCTCCCCTGGGACAAGTAGGGACCCAGCTATCACATGCCCCAAGGCTCCCCCACCTCCAGGGCACAGAGACTCCGCCCACAGGCAGGCTCAGCCAATTGCTATGCAGGCAGGTGCCAGGGGCAGGACCAGCAGAGCCAAATCCCAGGCTTAAATGGACAGTCTCCTACCCATCAGCAGGCATACTGGACACCTCCGACCTGCACCTCTGACTGCACCTGCCCCAGGTGAGATCCCAACCTGGACCCGAAGGGAAGGGCTACCCCTTAAAACATGGGGAGGTGGGTACTAGCCTTGAGGGCCAGGGGTTTAGGGCTCCGGGGAGGCACTCTTCCAGGGCCTGGTCCCTCCAGGCATGGCAGCTTGACCCCTAAACCCCAGACTCAGGGCTTGTCACTCCCTGTATTGCCACCTACATGTTCTGGAAGCAGCAGGTGGGTTGCGGTTTGCAGGGCGGGGAACAGGCCAGCAGGCCCCCTGGCACGCGCCACCTCTCCACAGCCCCGTGGAAACACTTGGGAGGAATAACGCAATGTCTTTACTGTACCAGAGTGGCTCTAACATCTCAGAATAAAGGATGGCTCTTTAGATGATTTGGTCTAATCCAAAACTCATTTCATTTCCCTTCCTAGGTTTTGGAACATGCATCCTTCTCTCTACTTAGCTGCCCTTTGCCTGGGAATAGCCTCAGCTGCTCCACAACTCGATCAGAGCTTAGATGCACGCTGGTTCCAGTGGAAGGCGGCCCACAAGAGACTATACAACAAGGTTGGTAACATCTGAGCTGTCCACTGAGACCCCAGGGAATGTTCTATGCTGGTGGGAGTCCACAGTGGAGAGTAGCTTCTGGAGGCCACTGGTACCCAGGCAGAAGTAGAGTACTGTGACTGTGCACGATGGGGACAGATATCCTGCTGTGTGGTTGCTGGAGAGCAGCTCCTGGAGCATCAGCCCAGCCCTGGTCCAGGTCCCTCCTCCCGTCTGTGAGCACATCCACTTGGTGCAGGTGAGCTGGGCTTAGATAGAAATCAACAGGATGGGTTGCATGTCTGTCTCCAGGATGAAGAAGGACGGAGGAGAGCAGTGTGGGAGATGAATCTGAAAGTGATTGAACAGCACAACCAGGAGCACAGCCAAGGGAAACACAGCTTCACGATGGCAATGAATGACTTTGGTGACCTGGTGAGTGCAGCTGGAGTTGCTGAATGTTTTGTGCTTCCTCTAAGGATTTTTTCCAAAAAATCTCATGCTTGTCAACATTCTATTTCCTTTTCCTTGAAGACCAGTGAAGAATTCCAACAGGTGTTGAGTGACCTTAAAATCCAGAAGCAAGAGGAACAGAACGTGTTCCAAGCACCTCTCTTTGCAGAGATCCCCTCATCTGTGGACTGGAGAGAGAAAGGTTACGTGACCCCCGTGAAGGGACAGGTGAGACAGTACTCAGCTGCTCCCTTTCCAAGAGCAAAGCCAAGACGGACCAGTGCCCTCGTGATGGAAGTTGAGAAACCATATACAGTTTGTTATGCTTTGGAAGAGTTTTCAGATGTAAGGGCTGTTGTCAAGTCTTGCTATTAACTTTATAGACTAAGAGCTGTATCATTTTGTTTTCAGGGTCAGTGTCAATCTTGTTGGGCTTTTAGTGCAGCTGGTGCCCTTGAAGGACAGATGTTCCGGAAAACGGGCAAACTTGTGTCACTGAGCAAGCAGAACCTCGTAGACTGCTCTTGGTCTCAAGGCAATAAGGGCTGCCGCGGTGGCATGATACATTTTGCCTTCCAATATATTATGGACAACGGAGGCTTGGAATCCGAGGAATCCTACCCGTATCTTGCAAGGGTAAACAGACTTCCTTATCTTTTATCAAGTTGAGTATATTCAGTAAAACAAAGCCTATATTTCAAATTCTCAT
>NW_026748515.1:0-1908 GCF_022355385.1 Mustela nigripes
TAAAGTCTTTTACTATCTATGGAGAAGACTTCTAAGATTTGTATCTGTCCCTAGAAATAATCTTAAGGAGGCTGTGCTACAGTTTGGGCACAAGAGGCCTTTCAGCAGTTTGTTTTTTAAAAAGTTCTCTCTTTCTTTTTTCCCTTTGGTCTCAGGTTGACTGTGGGCTGTGTGAATAGTTCAAAGACATAGTAAAATTTATAAAATTAAGGGAAAGAGAAAGAATTCAATTTACTCTGTAAATCATGTAGGAGAAGGGAAGTAAAATCAGCAAACGGTGCCAGACTGGGAGAAGGGGATTTTACACTGGAGGTAGACATTAATTTTTGTCTTATATCTAATTTCTGTTCTTTCGTGTTGTCATGGGAGTCCCTAAGTGTAGCATTTCTACTAGTAAAGGAATTGTTATGGGGAAAGAATGCAGGTAGAGGCCCTATCAGCCTGTGGTTCAAGCCAGCCTCCCACGCTGGTGTCTGTGACATGATTCTTGCCAAACTGGCGTCCGTTTAGACAAACTTTGCTATGGGTTTCATATGTAAAAACCAGATGAAATTTTACTTTCCTCATTTAGTAGCCTTTCCATTAACAAGACAATTGAATACACTCTCCAAAGAATTTCCTTTTTGTTTCAAATTTGGCCAGTTTAAAGCATCCATCATTTAGCCATTGGCAAATGCAATCTTATTAAGGAAAAGATCTTCATCACTCAGGTTAGGTAAGGTGCAGAGAACAGTATTTCTAGTTGCCCATGAAAATATGAGATGCTTCTAGTCACAGACCTGCTAATCTGTGACATCAGGCAGGCACTCCTGCAGTGAGACTTTTCTAGCACTAACAAGCAATGCAGGTTAAGACGACTAAGGTCCCTTATGCACTGGGACCTCTTATAACAAACCCCTTGGGAGCTGGGATGTCTGGGCAGAGAGGCAGCTAGTAAGGGCACATCTTGCAACCCCAGTCTACCTGCCCAAGTTGCATGCTGGTAAGTTTACCCTGTTGGTTGTGAAGGCCAGAGAATATTCTTCCTGGTAATAAAGCCAAACTCTTAGGACATAGAACAAAATTAAAGGAAAACCTCATCCAGATTTTACATAGAGGACCCCAGGCAAAGTTTGTTTAAGCAGATGCTAGTCTGAGGAGAACCTTGAACTCAGCAGTCTGTGAGGCTGGCTGGAACAGCAGGATAATGAGGTCTATGTCTGTGTTCTTTCCCCACAGTAATTCCTTTTTATGACAAGTGACACAAAAGACAAACAGTGACCACCTCTGGGAAGAAATGAATCATTCAAAGTAAGAGTACTTTACCAAATTTACGAAAGTTGGCAAACCCAAGGAACTAGTTCCATGGATATTTTTCTCCCGATGACCTAAATTTGGAGAGAGAAAAAGGACTCTTCCCACGCTTGCTCCATTAGCTTCTACAGGCAGGGAGCTGCCGCGGGTAGGAGTGGGGGTGTTTGCTGACATAATAAGGATTCCTACCTTCTTCTGGCTTTTGTCAGATGTCTCAGGGTCTCTCAGCTGCAGCAGTGTCCAGCCAGGGAAGCTTACCTTGCCAACTACAGCAACTTTTGGAGAGAAAAAATATTTCCCTACATTTCAAGGTTCTTCCAGCTGGCCTAAGAATTAAATCGATGAGACAGATTAACAGAAGAAAAAACAAAGTTCAATTAACTGGGGCCAGAGGCCCACTATTAAAACTGAAAGCCAAAGAAATGACAAAAATAAGCAGCCTCTATACTTTGTAGACCAAGAAATAAGAAATCTGTGAAGAATTGACTGAAGAGACAAAGTAGAATTAACAGTAGAAAGGCAGTAAGAAAACTAATGTTTGGGAGCTTTAACCAGTATGGAATTCTACACAGAATTTGGGCTGCTTTAGTAAATTAGTAAAACTTACAAGGTTTT
>NW_026748516.1:0-1907 GCF_022355385.1 Mustela nigripes
TCTTGCCATTTGCAATGACTTGGATGGAACTAGAGGGTATTATGCTACGTGAAGTAAGTCAATCAGAGAAAGGCAATTATCATATGATCTCTCTGATATGAGGAATTTGAAAGGCAGGGTAGGGGGTCATGGGAGGTAGGGAGGGAAAAAATGAAACAAGATGGGATGGGGAGAGAGACAAACCATAACAGACTTAATCTCACAAAACAAACTGAGGTTTGCGGGGATGGAGGGGGGATGGAGAGGGTGGCTGGGTTATGAACATTGGGGAGGGTATGTGATATGGTGAGTTTTGTGAAATGTGTAACACAGATGAATCACAGACCTGCACCCTTGGGGCAAATAATACATTATATGTTAATTTTAAAAAATTTCACCTGTGCTTTATGCAGTCTCGGGGAGGATGGGCACACATATAAACCCATATAGTGATTGGTCCACCTGACACCAATAGGACCAATCAGAGTCTCCCTGGGATTGATATGTAAATGACAGGAAAACAAGGTTCTCTCTTTAGGGGAGTGACTGGTCTTGCTGGATGGGATGCAGGAGCTGGCAATGGCCATCTTCCTGGGAACTTGAAGAGTCTGACCAGAGAAGAAAGCAGCCATATGGAGACAAGTAAACATGAGACATGGACAAAGAGAAAAGTGTTTTGCCGGTTTCCAGGCCCTAGTTCTTGATTCTGAAATTTTAGTTCTGCAGCTCTTCTTTTGATTTTTTAAAAAGACTTTTTCATTTATCTGACAGAGATCACAAGTAGGCAGAGAGGCAGGCAGAGAGAGAGGAGGAAGCTGGCTCCCTGCATAGCAGAAAGCCCAATGTGGGGCTCGATCCCAGGACCCTGGGATCATGACCTGAGCCGAAGGCAGAGACTTAACCCACTGAGCCACCCAGGTGCCCCGTCTTCTTTTGGATTTTTATGAACTTCTGTGGTATCCACCCCTACAGGAACCTGGACATTCCTTTGTTTTTTGTTTGTTTGCTTGCTTTTCCCTTTTGGTTCCTCCAGTATTCTTTGGATTGTGGCCACTTGAAAGCAAAGTGTCTTGTAAAAATACCATACCAAGGAAATTCACATGTCCTTAGGAGCTATTGAGTAAGTTCCTGTAGGGGAAGAACACAATGAGATGCAAATTTTAGAGTGATCATCTTAGAATAAGTTAAGAGGATGAATTGGTGTGAGGAGGGGAGGGAAAGGGGCATATTCCTGAAGATGAGATGACAGGTTGGAAGGCCTTATGGTCATTCTGGCAAAGTATGGTGAGTGCCTGAAACAGAAGAGAAAAGGAGGCCGAGGAAAGATTAAACTTACACAAGGTGAGAAGACTAATGAGACTTTATGAAATCTGAGTTTCTGAAATAGGATATTGCTAGGCTTTTAGCACACTTACTTTGGGATCTAATCTTCAAAAATATTTAAATATCTCTGGTGGTGACAACACCATCGTCTTTCCAGTGATTAAGAACTCTGAAATCTTAATCTGGCCTGGGCTGTAGAATGTCAGCTGCCGCTTGAACACAACGAAAAGCCGTTGAAGGGTTTTGCACTGGTGGGTGGAGGGTGGTCATGGGATTCCTTTTGCATTTTTAAAATGTCATTTTTGGCTGCTGTGTAAAGAATGGATAGAGAAAAGGCAAAAATAGAAACAAATCATTCTCCATTATTTACGGAACATCTACTATGTGTCAGGTACTGTTCTAAACCCTAAAGACAGAATAGTTAACAAGAAACAAAATGAATTTTATGTCCTCCTGGAGTTTTCATTTTAGTTGTTGAGTGAGAAATGAAGCAAATAAATATACATACATATCAGGGGTTGATGTGGGGTAGGAAGGAAACTAAGCTGAGTGAGTGGGCATGGGGTGTGGGGGTTTAGGGGAGCAGGTTGGTATTTTCTATGGGA
>NW_026748517.1:0-1907 GCF_022355385.1 Mustela nigripes
TAGATGTCTGGTGGGCAAGTCATGTTCAAACCCCAGTTTAAGGCTGGTTAGGTGTGTCACATGGAGGGTCTACACCCTTCTGCCCAGAGTTTTTCGTGTGACACTGAAGGGATGGGTACATGACCCAGGAGCCGGGCTCACCCTAAGAGTAACCACTAACCCTGACCCTGACACTGACTGTGAGCCTGCTCCAAACCTGAAACCAAGCCCTGACCCTCACTCTGGCTGTGATCCTGACCTGAACCCTAAACCTATACCTAAGCCTGACACTCACCCTGATGTGGATCCTGAACCTAAACCTAACATTGATATTACCGTAACCATGAGTTATACCTAACCATGACCCTGACCCTGACCCTAATCCTAAACCTGACGCTGACCTAACCCTGTCCCTAACCCTAACCCTGACCGTGACTGTGAGCCTGACGCTAACCCTAAACCTAAAGGTAACTCTAACCATCACCTTGAACTTGAACCTGAACCTAACTCTGACCATGACCCTGCCTGACCCTAAACCTAACCATTACCCTAACACTGACCCTGACCGTAACGCTAACAGTGACCCTACTGTGAGCCTGACCCTAAACCTAACCATGGACCTCACCCTAAACCTGACCCCTACCCTAAGCCTAACGCTAACACTGACCCCAAAGACGACTAACCCTAACCAACACCCTAAGACTTTCTTAACCCTAACCCTAAAACTAACCTGGTCTAAACCCAGCTCTGTTCCCCTGGCGGGGACAACAGCTGCACCCAGGCCTCGCAGGGGTTTGGGGGAGGCTACATGGGGGTCACTGGATGGGCAATGCATTGAGTGGAGTGTGAGACTTGACCAGATTGGGGACCGGTTGCTCAGGGAGCTCTGCTGGAGCAGGAAGTTCAGTAAGGAGACCCCAGGCAGTGGTGACCTCACTTCCCTGACAACAGAGCCCAATGGTATTGGAACCCCCGTATCCAGGCACCCCTTTACAGAGAAAACCCGACTGCCAAGCTCATTTCTAGGCACATCCTAAAGAAAGCGTCATGTTCTTCTGCTGGACTTAATCCAGGAGATGCATGGAGAAGAGAGCTCGCCTGACAGACAGGTCCCTTCCCTGGCAGGTCATATTAGGTTTCCCAACGCCTCAGGCCCTTTGGCTAATAAAATCAAAAGGTGACAACACGGAGCTCACAGTCAGAAACTCCCACACATTCTGTTCCATGGGTGTAGCCTTAAGTCTCCTCCCCGTCTATGTATGTGTGCATGTGTGTGCCTCTGGGTGTTTGTGAGTCTGAGTGTAAAGAGGAGCTGGCCATGCCATCATGGGTGGAGATGCCCCAAGCAGGATCAGGCTGATGCGGGGTTAGAGGTCTGGTGGGCAAGTCATGTTCACACACCAGTTTAAGGCTGGTTACGTGAGATCGGATGTAGGGTTTACACTCTTCTGCCCAGGGTTTATCCTGAGACCTTGAAGGGATGGGTCCATACCAAGGAGCGGGGCTAACCCCAACAGTAACCACTAACCCTGACACTGACACTGATTGTGAGCCTGCGCCAAACCCTAACCCAAGCACTGTCCCTGACACTGACTGTGATCCTGACCTGAAACCTAAACCTATACCTAATCCTGACACACACCCTGATGTGGACCCTGAACCCAAACCTAATGCTGATATTACTGTAACCAAGACACATACCTAACCATGACCATGACCCTTTCCCTAATCCTAACCCTGAGGAGGACCTAACCCTGACCCTAACCCTAAACCTGACCAAGACTGTGAGCCTGACGCTAACCCTAAACCTAAAGGAAACTCTAACCATGACCCTAATATGGACCCTGAACCTAAACGTAACGCTGACCCTGACCCTAACATTAACCCCTACCCTAAACCAAACCCTAACCCTGACCTTACGCTGTCAA
>NW_026748518.1:0-1907 GCF_022355385.1 Mustela nigripes
TCAACTCAGCCTCCTCGGTTGCTCCCCCAGATCCAGCAGATCTAACCTGTCTTGTTGCTTGCAGACAATTGGAATGCGAGAGGGGCTACCCAGCCATCCATCCTTAGAACCCTGCTCGGAATCGTTGTCCTGGAGCCAACCTACAGGTCTCAATTGTCCTGCAGAAGAATCTTTGCAGTTGGGAGCTTCTCACAACTCCCATCGTGGGAAAACCCGCATGGCCTCGTGATCCACGCCCCCCTTCAAGAAAGGGCCATTAGGGACAGAATGTCCTACCTGAGCGATCGTCTGATCCTCGCCCTGACTTCAGATGCACGAGATCTAGATTCCGGTCTAACCCAGAAACCTAGGCCTAGCTTGGGTTTTCAGACTCCCGTCCTCAGACTACTGGCCCACAAGCCCTCCAGTTTGGCAATCCAGAACTACAATGCATCACTCTGCCTGCCCTCCAGAAGAAAAACATTGCTGTCTGGGGCTACCCAGAAACCCCAAATGAGATTCAACCTGCACGCCATTCGGCTGTACCCCAAATATATAGGCTGACCTGTGCACTAATGCCCTTTCTGAGCCAGCCTGAGTCTGGACCTCCTGGCCCCACCCAGACAGCTGGCCGCACACTGAGCTCATATGACCTGCCATGGCCTTAGGTCTTCATCTCTTCTCAATCTCGGGTTTCAGGCTTCAGAACCTAGACATTATCTCCAATCATGGCCCGGTATGAAAATGATGCAGAAATCAGAACGCTTTCCCCATGGCAAGAACCCTTGAGGTTGGGATGTTGTCCAAGGTTCAGTGTACTTGAAACCAGTGTGGCCCATGAGGCCCCGCCCATGCTTGCCGTCCACATTGGTCACAAACACACATTGTGACCCTCAGCCTGAGCCCAGTCCTCAGGTAAGGCCTCTCAGTGCCTGGATGGAGAGACAGCATATTGGGCTTCCCATGCCCCTAGTCCCCCATTTTTAACCATAGTTAGGGTTGTCCCTTCACTCTTCCCCAGGGCTCTGATTTGGAATTCCTCTTTTGGTCGGACACCTGAGGTAACAAACTTAAAAGGAGTCCTCCCATCCCACAGATTGACGAAAAACTATTGGGATCGGGCCAAGCCCACAGAAAGCAAGATTCGTCCATGGCCCATGAGGCCTCGCCAACATTCCACGGCCATCGCTGATAAAAAATCCAGAGACAAAAGCCTGAGCACGCGCCTCAGACTCGCTCCTTCTGCATATCCAGAAGAGTTCTTCAGAGAAGAACCTACACGTCACTCGAAGGCACCCAAAATATAGAGTCTAACCTGGGCACTAATGCACTGTCTGACAACCTGAGCCCGGACGTCGTGACCAACACCCAGACAGCTGACCGCACACTGAGCACATCAAACCCGCCATGGCCTTAGGTCATCATCTCTTACCTACCTCAGTTTTCAGTCTTCAAAACATAGACCTTATCTCCAATCACTGCCCAGGGATGACTATGATGCAGAAATCAGAACTCTTCCTTACCCAGGGCAAGAAACCATGTGGTTGGCATGTTGTCCAACGTTCAGTGTAGGACAGAAACCACCTTTGACCCTGACGCCCCGCCCATTCTTGAGTGCGACGAGGGCATAAACACGCATTGTGACCCTCAGTGTGAATCCTGTCCTCTAGTACGTCCTCTCAGTGGCTGGACCATTAGATGTCATAATGGGCTTGACATGTCCCTAACCCCAATTTTTCACCAGATTTCTGGTTGTCCAGTCGCCCCTCCCAGGGCTCTACTCTGGAATCCCTCATTTGCTGGGAAACCTGAGGTTGAAAAACAAAACAAAACAAATCAATAACAACAGAACAACGGACTTCTTCCATCCCACAGAATGACCCCAAACTCTTTGGACGGGGCCAAACCCCCAGAGAGTAAGACTCGTA
>NW_026748519.1:0-1907 GCF_022355385.1 Mustela nigripes
ATTGATGTGTTTCTTTGATTTTGTTATTAATTGGTTTATATAGTTGGCTGCTCCCATGTTAGGGGCATAGATATTTAAAATTATTAGATCTTCTTGTTGTACAGACCCTTTGAGTATGATATAGTGTCCTTCCTCATCTCTTATTATAGTCTTTGGCTTAAAATCTAATTGATCTGATATAAGGATTGCCACTCCTGTTTCCTTCTGATGTCCATTAGCATGGTAAATGCTTTTCCATTCCCTCACTTTAAATCTGGAGGTGTCTTCAGGATTAAAATGAGTTTCTTGGAGGCAACATATAGATGGGTCTTTTTTTTTTTATCCATTCTGATACCCTGTGTCTTTTGATTGGGGCATTTAGCCCATTAACATTCAGGGTAACTACTGAGAGATGTGAATTTAGTGCCATTGTATTGCCTGTAAAGTGACTGTTACTGTATATTGTCTCTGTTCCTTACTGATCTACCACTTGTAGGCTCTCTCTTTGCTTAGAGGACCCCTTTCAATATTTCCTGTAGAACTGGTTTGGTGTTTGCAAATTCTTTCAGTTTTTGTTTGTCCTGGAAGCTTTTAATCTCTCCTTCTATTTTCAATGATAGCCTAGCTGGATATAGTATACTTGGCTGCATGTTTTTCTCATTTAGTACTCTGAATATATCATGCCAGCTCTTTCTGTCCTGCCAGGTCTCTGTGGATAAGTCAGCTGCCAATCTAATATTTTTACCATTTTATGTTACAGACTTCTTTTCCTGGGCTGCTTTCAGGATTTTCTCTTTGTCACTGAGGCTTGTAAATTTTACTATTAGGTGACGGGGTGTGGGCCCATTCTTATTGATTTTGAGGGGTGTTCTCTGAATATCCTGAATTTTGATGCTCGTTCCCTTTGCCATATTGGGGAAATTCTCCCCAATAATTCTCTCCAGTATACCTTCTGCTCCCCTCTCTCTTTCTTCTTCTGGAATCCCAATTATTCTAATGTTGTTTCCTCTTTTGGTGTCACTTATCCCCCTCATGGTCCAGTAGCTGTTTGTCCCTCTTTTGCTCAGCTTCTTTATTCTCTGTCATTTGGTCTTCTATATCACTAATTCTTTCTTCTGCCTCATTTATCCTAGCAGTGAGAGCCTCCATTTTTAGTTGCACCTCACTAATAGCTTTTTTGATTTCAACTTGGTTAGATGTTAGTTCTTTTATTTCTCCAGAAAGGGCTTTTATATCTCCGGAGAGGGTTTCTCTAATATCTTCCATGCCTTTTTCGAGCCCGGCTAGAACCTTGAGAATTGTCATTCTGAACTCTAGATCTGACATATTACCAATGTCTGTATTGATTAGTTCCCTAGCCTTTGGTACTGTCTCTTGTTCTTTTTTTTGTGGTGAATTTTTCCGCCTTGTCATTTTGTCCAGCTAAGAGTATATGAAGGAGCAAGTAAAATACTAAAAGGGTGGCCAAAACCCCAGGAAAATATGATTTAACAAAATCAGAAGGGATCCCAAATCATGATGGGGGGAAAGGGGATAAAAAGAGGTTCAAAAAGAAAGAAAGAAAAAGAAAAAAAAAAAGAAAAGAAAAGAATTTAAAAAAAGAAAATGAATAAAGAAAAGTATAAAAAAGAAAAAATATATATATTAGATAAACTAGTTAAAAACGTTAAAAAAGAAAAGGGTAAAAGTTAAAAAAAATTTTAGCAGAAGAAGAGAAAAAAAAGAAAAAGAAAAAAATTAAATTAACTGCAAGACTAAAAAATCACAGGAAGAAAGCCATGAGTTCCATGCTTTGCTTTCTCCTCCTCTGGAATTCTGCTGCTCTCCTTGGTATTGGAACTACACTCCTTGGTAGGTGAACTTGGTCTTGGCTGGATTTCCAGTTGATCTTCTGGGGGAGGGGCCTGTTGTAGTGATTCTCAAGTGTC
>NW_026748520.1:0-1907 GCF_022355385.1 Mustela nigripes
AAAAAAAAAAAAAAGAAATTTATTTACGTAGAAAATCTTCAAGATGGCATACCCTGTTTTATATCATGAGAACTACCTGAATTCTTGATTCAAAATATAAGCTTTGAAATACAAATATAAAGTATGGCAAGGGATTTGGCTTATTGGTTGGAACAATATTTGTACATATCCCCAAAAGCAAAGGAAACAACAGCAAAAATGAACTTTTGGGACTTCATCAAGATCAGAAGTTTCTGCACAACAAAGGAAACAGTCAACAAAACAAAGAGGCAAACCACGGAATAGGACATGATATTTGCAAATGACACCACAGGCAAAGGGCTGATATCCAAAATCTATAAAGAACCCCTTAAACTTGAAGATGGCGGAGAAGTAGCAGGCTGAGACTACTTCAGTTAGCCGGAGATCAGCTAGATAGCTTATCTAAAGATTGCAAACACCTGAAAATCCATCGGCAGATCAAAGAGAAGAACAGCAATTCTGGAAACAGAAAAACAACCACTTTCTGAAAGGTAGGACCGGCGGAGAAGTGAATCGAAAGGGACGGGAAGATAGACCCCAGGGGGAGGGGCCGGCTCACGGCAAGCGGCGGAGCAACCGCGCACAAAATCAGGACTTTTAAAAGTCTGTTCCGCTGAGGGACATCGCTCCAGAGGCTACCCGGGGCAAAGCCCACGCGGGGTCAGCGTGGCCTCAGGTCCTGCAGGGTCACAGAAGGATCGGGGGTGTCTGAGTGTCGCAGAGCTTGCGGGTATTGGAACGGGAAAGCCAGCTACAGAGACAGAGCCGACAGTAAGCTCGCAGCTCGGGGTGACCTTGAACCGGTCGCAGGCTCGGTGAGCTCGGAGCACAGCCGGAGGTCAGGCAGAGTAACTGGGCACGGTTCTCTGAGCGCGCACTGAGGAGTGCGGCCCTGGGCTCTCGGCTCCTCCAGGTCGGAGACCAGGAGGCCGCCATTTGTATTCCCGTCCTCCCGAACTCTACGGAAAGCGCTCAGGGAACAAAAGCTCCTGAAAGCAAACCCGAGCAGATTACTCACCCCGGCCCTGGGGAAGGGCGGTGTAATTCCGCCTGGGGCGGACACTTGAGAATCACTACAACAGGCCCCTCCCCCAGAAGATCAACAAGAAATCCAGCCGAGACCAAGTTCACCTACCAAGGAGTGCGGTTTCAATACCAAGGAGAGCAGCAGAATTCTAGAAGAGGAGAAAGCAAAGCACGGAACTAATGGCTTTTTCCCTGTGATTTTTTTAGTCTTGCAGTTAATTTAATTTTTTTCTTTTTCATTTTTTGTTTTTTTTCTCGCCCTCGGGTAAAATTTTTTTTTAACTGTTACCTTTTTCTTTTCTAACGATTTTTTACTAGTTTATCTAATATATATATTTTTCCTTTTTTATATTTTTCTTAGGTGTTTTCTTTTTTTTTTTTAATTCTTTTCTCTTTTTTTTTTTCTCTTTTTTCTCTTTTTTTTTCTTTCTTCCTTTTTGCACCTCTTTTTATCCCCTTTTTCCCCCCTCACGATTTTGGATCTCTTCTAATTTGGTTAAAGCATATTTTCCTGGGGTTGTTGCCACCGTTTTAGTATTTTACTTGCCCCTTCATATACTCTTATCTGGACAAAATGACAAGACAGAAAAATTCAACACAAAAAAAAAAGAACAAGAGGCAGTGCCGAAGGCTAGGGACCTAATCAATACAGACATTGGTAATATGTCAGATCTAGAGTTCAGAATGACAATTCTCAAGGTTCTAGCCGGGCTCGAAAAAGGCATGGAAGATATTAGAGAAACCCTCTCGAGAGATATAAAAGCCCTTTCTGGAGCAATAAATAACTAAAATCTAACCAAGTTGAAATTAAAAAAGCTATTAATGAGGTGCAATCAAAAATGGAGGCTCTCACTGCTAGG
>NW_026748521.1:0-1907 GCF_022355385.1 Mustela nigripes
TGAAGCGGTGGCACTGGGGCCCTGAAGGGTTCTCCTAAAGACAGGCTTTCACACAGCTCCATCGTGCAAGTTCCCATGTGTAGATGAGATGTGTTCTGATGGGTGAGAGAAGAAACAGGCATATGCTGTTCTTGAAATCCAGGCCTCTGAGGAGAGATGCGTGGAAACCAAAGCAATGGATCCGATAGGAGCCTAGGGGCCTGTTCGTACCTTTTTACCTCTGGGGACATCAGTCTACGGGTCTGAGTGCCGGTAGGTGCTCAGATGGGCCCAGATTGCCCCATTTGTCCTGGGAATCCACAAATATTGGGATGGCCTCAGGGACTTTGGAGGTGTATCCTCTTAGTAGGGTTGTGGCTATGGAAATGGGCACATACAATTCCCTTGGAGAGGGCAATCACAGTCGTCAGGTTTGGCCCAGGGGCCGGAGCCTGTAGGGTGTGTAGGCTAGGGCTGTTTGGACAGTTGTCTGAAAACACAAACTCCGCTTATGTTTCGGGTCATAGTATGGCAGGACTGATCTACAGACCATGAGGAGAACTCTTAGGGATATGATAAAAGGGCGAGTGTGAGGCTCTTGCTCAAGTTTTTGTCTCTGGATATCGTGTCACTCATGGTCGTTAAATTTCCGGGTGACTTCATGGGAAATGGACGAGTCTTATTATCTGGGGGTTGGCCCCGTCCAAAGAGTTTGGGGTCATTCTGAGGGATGGAGAAGTCCATTGTTCTGTTGCTGTTGATTTGTTTTGTTTTGTTTTTCAACCTCAGGTGTCCCACCAAATGAGGGATTCCAGAGTAGAGCCCTGGGGAGGGGCGACTGGACAACCAGGACAGGACTCACGCTGAGGGTCACAATTCGTGTTTATGCCCTCGTCGTACTCAAGAATAGGCGGGGCCTCAGGGTGAATGCTGGTTTTTCCTACACTGAACGTTGGGCAACATGCCAACCACAAGGTTTCTTGCCATGGGTAAGGAAGAGTTCTGATTTCTGCATCACAGTCACCCCTGGGCAGTGATTGGAGATAAGATCTAGGTTCTGAATCTTGAAAACTGAGGTAGGTTCTTATCTGAAGAACTCTACAGGATATGAAGAATGAGCGAGTCTGAGGCGCGTGCTCAGGCTTTTGTCTCTGGATTTTCTATCAGCGATGGCCGTGGAATGTTGGGGAGGCCTCATCGGCCATGGATGAATCTTGCTCTCTGTGTACTTGGCCCGATCCCAATTGTTTTTCGTCAATCTTAGAGGCCTTACCTGAGGACTGGGCTCAGGCTGAGGGTCACAATTTAGTAGGGTTGTGGCCATTGGAATGGGCAGATACAATTCCCTTGGAGAGCGAAATCAGAGTCGTCAAGTTTGGCTCCAGGGGCCTGAGCCTCTAGGGTGTGTAGGCCAGGGCTTTTTGGACAGTTGTCTGAAAACACAAACTCGGCTTACTTTTCGGGTCATAGTTATGGCAGGACTGATATTCAGACCATGAGGAAAACTCTTCGGGATATGAAAAAAGGGTGAGTGTGAGGCTCTTGCTCAAGTTTTTGTCTCTGGATATCGTGTCACTCATGGTCTTGAAATTTCCGGGTGACTTCATGGGAAATGGACGAGTCTTACTCTCTGGGGGTTGGCCCCGTCCAAAGAGTTTGGCGTCATTCTGTGGGATGGAAGAAGTCCATTATTCTGTTGCTGTTGATTTGTTTTGTTTTGTTTTCAAAGCAGAGCCCTGGGGAATAGTGAAGGGACAACCCGAACTATGTTTAAAAATTGGGGCCTAGGAGCATGGCAACCCAATATGCTGTCTCTCATTCCAGCCACTGAGAGGCCTTACCTGAGGACTGGGCTCAGGCTGAGGGTCAGAATGTGTGTTTGTGACCATTGTGGCCCGCAAGCATGGGCGGGGCCTCATGGGCCACAC
>NW_026748522.1:0-1046 GCF_022355385.1 Mustela nigripes
GAAGGAAGGGAAAAATGAAGGGGGAGAGGGATTCAGAGGGTTGGATGTACCATGAGAGACTGTGGACTCTGGGAATCAAATGAGGGTTGGGGGTTGTAGAGGGGATGGGTAAGCCCAGTAATGGGTATTATGTAGGGCACATATTGCATAGAGGACTGGGTGTTGTACACAAACAATGGATCATGGAACACTACCTCAAAAATTGATGAGGTTTTTTAACATTAAAAAAATGTAAATAAATAAATAAAATACCAATGCAAAAACATTACACAAATGCCTGACGCTTAGTAAATACTCATTAAATATTAGTTTTTATTAATAAAAAAGATGCCAAATCTAAATGTGAAATGTGATTCAAGATTGTATCATAGGGCAGAAATATAATTTTTGCCGTAACAAATATTATTGAGACAATCTACAAAGCTTGAAATCTAATGGGAACAGGAGACAAACCATAAGAGACTCTGAATCTCATGAAACAAACTGAGGGCTGCTGGAGGGTGGAGGGGTAGGGATAGGATGGCTGGGTATGGACAATGGGGAAGGTATGTGTTATGGTGAGTGCTGGGACATGTGTAAGCGTGATAATTCACAGACCTGTATCCCTGGGGCAAATAATAAATTAAGTGTTAATTTTAAAAAAACTTGAAATCTTTACTTAGCCAATACTATTTTATTAATATTGTTTCCTATTTGTGGATAATTTGGGGATCTGAACTGACATACTTAATAGGAAAGGAGTCCTGTGATTGCTGCCTACTCTCTAATGAATCAGAGAGACAGTAATAAAATTGAATATGGCAAAATGTCAGCAATTGCAGAATCCAGGTGAAGGGCAAAAATAAATTCTTGGTACTTTTCTTGTCATTTTTATGTTAGTTTAAAGTTGTTTAAAGATAAAAATGCTTGCCATAAAGTGAAAAAAAAAGAAAGAAAGGAAAACTTAATTTATCTAGCAGCATGTGAATATGGTCCTTTCTAGAAAGAAGTGATGTTGAATTCAATGATTCTTTTTTTTTTTTTTAAGATTTTATTTATTTATCAGA
>NW_026748522.1:1146-1907 GCF_022355385.1 Mustela nigripes
AAAAAAAAAAAGAAAGAAAGGAAAACTTAATTTATCTAGCAGCATGTGAATATGGTCCTTTCTAGAAAGAAGTGATGTTGAATTCAATGATTCTTTTTTTTTTTTTTAAGATTTTATTTATTTATCAGAGAGAGAGAGGGGGAGAGAGTGAGCACAGGCAGACAGAATGGCAGGCAGAGGCAGAGGGAGAAGCAGGCTCCCTGCTGAGCAAGGAGCCCGATGTGGGACTCGATCCCAGGACGCTGGGATCATGACCTGAGCCGAAGGCAGCTGCTTAACCAACTGAGCCACCCAGGCGTCCCGAATTCAATGATTCTTAAAGGTTGGTGGAAGTTTTCTCAGCCTCCTGTTACCAGTAAACTAATAACATGTTAGATTAACTGTTAAAAAAAAAATGTCCACTATCTTGTCAGGGGGAAAAAAAAAGATATTTATCTGATGGTCTTATAAAAAAATTAATTTTATTGTCAATATTTAATTTGTTTACATTAGTGAAGTTTATAAAAGATGGATGATTATTTTATGATTCAAATGAACTTCACTCAGAATTCTAGAGAAATGAGATTTATGGATTGATAAAATATTATGATTAAATATTGATACAGTGATTATATTTCCTGAATTTGCTTTATTTTACTTATTAGGAGTATTTCTAAATCACCAAATGTTAATATTTTATTTTCAAGTTTCAGGTATTTTTCCCCTACCTCTATTAATTATTGCATGATTGTTGACATAGCTTTAAATTTGTGTTTTTCATG